>NC_089240.1:82060396-82181003 GCF_963924675.1 Phocoena phocoena | reverse complement strand
CTGAAATTGGCCACTCCCTCCTACTTCATTAGCCTGTAGATGTGTCATTCAGCTTGCTGATGTGTTACAATGAGTATATACTGAGGCTCACGGTCTAGTGGAAGTCGACTGTCTGCCATCTTGGACCTATTTGGTTCTAATCAGTTTATGTTGTATCCTCGGGCAATGTCATTCTTTTAACGGTTGTGCCCTGCCCCCTTTTTATCTCATTCCTCCCTCAGAGATTTGACTCCAAATCTTATGGGAAGCAGAAAGGTGATGGTCTGTCCTCTGTAGCTGCTTCAGGGCTGAGTAGGGGCATCAACCTTGCCTGTCAGGGAGTAAAAATCCATATGTTCTAACTTAGTTATCTCAATTACAGACTTAAGGAATGGGACTCTATCAAGAGTCACTGTCGGGCTTCCCTGGTGGCGCAGTGGTTGAGAGTCCGCCTGCCGATGCAGGGGACACGGGTTCGTGCCCCGGTCCGGGAAGATCCCACATGCCACGGAGCGCCTGGGCCCACGAGCCATGGCCGCTGAGCCTGCATGTCCAGAGCCTGTGCTCTGCAACGGGAGAGGCCACAACAGTGAGAGGCCCGTGTATCACAGAAAAAAAAAAAGGAAAACTTTGGAATCTGAGTTTGGTGTGGCTTTATGCATTGGAAAAAAATAAAAAAAGAATATGCCCATGTATAAACTCTTGCTTTTAACCCATGTCTTTCTTCTTACTCCCATGTACTGCAGATACTTGGCCTAGAGATGTTTATTTCCAAACATAATTTTCAATAAGTTTGCAGGTTTACAGTCAAAAAGCAGCTCATAGGTTTTCTAGTAAAATCTGGAGCACTTTATAGTTATATTGTTGAATACACAAGAAGCTTGCTGAATTTAAAAGAAGAGTTTATAGTTCATCTCTGAAAAAAAAAGTATATCAATAAAATTGGGGGACCTTGAAGATGGAGGAAGAGTAAGACGCGGAGATCGCCTTCCTCCCCATGGATACACCAGAAATACATCTACACGTGGAACAACTCCTACAGAACACCTACTGAAAGCTGGCAGAAGACCTCAGACCTCCCAAAAGGCAAGAAACTCCCCACGTACCTGGGTAGGGCAAAAGAAAAAAAGAAAAAACAGAGACAAAAGAGTAAGGACAGCACCTGCACCAGTGGGAGGGAGCTGTGAAGAAGGAAAAGTTTCCACACACTAGGAAGCCCCTCCATGGGCGGAGACTGCGGGAGGCGGAGGGGGAAGCTACGGGACCGCGGAGTAGTGCACAGCAACGGGTGCGGAGGGCAAAGCGGGGAGATTCCTGCACAGATGATCGGTGCCGACCAGCACTCACCAACCCGAGAGGCTTGTCTGCTCACCCGCCGGGGCGGGCGGGGCTGCGAGCTGAGGCTCGGGTTTCGGTTTTGGACGGAGCGCAGGGAGAGGACTGGGATTGGCGACTTGAACATAGCCTGAAGGGGTTAGTGCACCGCGACTAGCCGGGAGGGAGTTCGGGGAAAAGCCTGCACCTGCCGAAGAGGCAAGAGACTTTTTCTTCCCTCTTTGTTTCCTGGTGCGCGAGGAGAGGGGTTTAAGAGCGCTGCTTAAAGGAACTCCAGAGACGGGCGCGAGCCGCGGCTAAAAGCGCAAACCCCAGAGACGGGCGCGAGCCGCGGCTAAAAGCGTGAACCCCAGAGACGGGCGCGAGCCGCGGCTAAAAGCGCGAACCCCAGAGACGGGCGCGAGCCGTGGGTAAAACCGCGGACCCCAGAGACGTGCGGGAGACGCTAAGGCTGCTGCTGCCGCCACCAAGGGGCCTGTGTGCGAGCACAGGTCACTCTCCACACCCCTCTTCCGCGGAGCCTGTGCAGCCCGCCACTGCCAGGTTCCCGGGATCCAGGGACAACTTCCCCGGGAGTGCACACGGTGGGCCTCAGGCTGGTGCAACGTCACGCCAGCCTCTGCCGCAACGTCACATCGCCTCTGCCACCGCAGGCCCGCCCCGCACGCAGTGCCCCTCCTACCCCATCCCCCAACCCCCGGCCTCAGTAAGCCGGAGCCCCCGAATCAGCGGCTCCTTTAACCCCGTCCTGTCTGAACAAAAAACAGACGCCGTCCAGCGAACTACACGCAGAGGCAGGGCCAAATCCAAAGCTGAGCTCCTGTGAGCTGTGAGAACAAAGAAGAGAAAGGGAAATCTCTCCCAGCAGCCACAGAAGCAGCGGATTAAAGCTCCACAATCAACTTGATATACCCTGCATCTGTGGAATACCTGACTAGACAAGGAATGATCCCAAATTGAAGAGGTGGATTTTAGGAGCGAGATCTATGATTTTTTTCCCTTTTCCTCTTTTTGTGAATGTGTACGTGTATGCTTCTGTGTGAGATCTTGTCTGTATACTCTTGCTTCCACCATTTGTCCTAGGGCTCTATCCGTCCATGGTTTTTTAAAAAAAATTTTTTTCTTAATAATTAATTTTAATTGTAATAACTTTATTATACTTTACCTTCGTTCTTTCTTTCTTTCCTTCCTTCCTTCCCTCCTTTAGACAACAAATCACCCCAAATTGAGGAGGTGGTCTCTGAGAGCAAGATTTATGATTTTCCCCCCTTTACCTCTTTTTGTGAACGTGTATGTGTATGCTTCTGTGTAAGATTTTCTCTGTATAGCTTTGCTTCCAACATTTGTCCTAAGGTTCTATCCGTCCTTTTTTTTTTTTCTAAATATGTTTTAATTTAATAACTATATTATACTTTATTTTATTTTTACTGTATCTTCTTTCTGTCTTTTTTCCTTCTTTCCCTCCTTCCTTCCTTCCTTCCTCCCTCCCTCCCTCCCTCCTTTCTTTCCTTCTTTGCTTCTTTCTTCCTTCATTCCTTTCCTCCTTTCCTTCTTTCTTTCCTCATACTTCTACTAATTCTCTCTACTTTTTCTCCCTTTTATTCTGAGGCGTGTGGATGAAAGGCTCTTGGTGCTCCAGTCCAGAAGTCAGGGCTCTGCCTCTGAGGTAGGAGAGCCAACTTCAGGACGCTGGTCAACAAGAGACCTCCCAGCTCCACATAATATTAAACGGTGGAAATCTCCCAGAGACCTCCATCTTAACACCAGCACCCAGCTTCACTCAATGACCAGCAAGCCACAGTGCTGGACAACCTATGCCAAACAACTAGCAAAACAGGAACACAACCCCACCCATTAGCAGAGAGGCTGCCTAAAATCAGAATAAGGCCACAGACACCCCAAAACACACCACCAGACGTGAACCTGCCCACTAGAGAGAAAAGATCCAGCCTCATCCAGCACAACACGGGCACTAGTCCCCTCCACCAGGAAGCCTACACAACCCACTGAAACAACCTTAGCCACTGGAGACAGACATCAAAAACAACGGGAACTACGAACGTGCAGCCTGCAAAAAGGAGACCCCAAACACAGTAAGATAAGCAAAATGAGAAGACAGAAAAACACACAGCAGATGAAGGAGCAAGATAAAAACCCACCAGACCTAACAAATGAAGAGGAAATAGGCAATCTACCTGAAAAAGAATTCAGAATAATGATAGTAAGGATGATCCGAAATCTTGGAAGTAGAATGGACAAAATGCAAGAAACAGTTAACAAGGACCTACAAGAACTAAAGATGAAACAAGCAACGATGAACAATGCAATAAATGAAATTAAAATCACTCTAGATAGGATCAATAGCAGAATAACTGAGGCAGAAGAACGGATAAGTGACCTGGAAGATAAAGTAGTGGAAATAACTACTGCAGAGCAGAATAAAGAAAAAAGAATGAAAAGAACTGAGGACAGTCTCAGAGACCTCTGGGACAACATGAAACGCACCAACATTCGAATTATAGGGGTTCCAGAAGAAGAAGAAAAAAAGAAAGGGACTGAGAAAATATTTGAAGAGATTATAGTTGAAAACTTCCCTAATATGGGAAAGGAAATAGTTAATCAAGTCCAGGAAGCACAGAGAGTCCCATACAGGATAAATACAAGGAGAAATATGCCAAGACACATATTAATCAAACTGTCAAAAATTAAATACAAAGAAAGCATATTAGAAGCAACAAGGAAAAAACAACAAATAATACCAAAGGGAATCCCCATAAGGTTAACAGCTGATCGCTCAGCAGAAACCCTACAAGCCAGAAGGGAGTGGCAGGACATACTGAAAGTAATGAAGGAGAAAAACCTGCAACCAAGGCTACTCTACCCAGCAAGGATCTCATTCAGATTTGATGGAGAAATTAAAACCTTTACAGACAAGCAAAAGCTGAGAGAGTTCAGCACCACCAAACCAGCTTTACAACAAATGCTAAAGGAACTTCTCTGGACAAGAAACGCAAGAGAAGGAAAAGACCTATAATAACGAACCCAAAACAATATAGAAAATGGGAATAGGAACATACATATCGATAATTACCTTAAATGTAAATGGACTAAATGCTCCCACCAAAAGACACAGCTTGGCTGAATGGATACAAAAACAAGACCCTTATATATGCTGTCTACAAGAGACCCACTTCAGACCTAGAGACACATACAGACTGAAAGTAAGGGGATGGAAAAAGATATTCCATGCAAATGGAAACCAAAAGAAAGCTGGAGTAGCAATTCTCATATCAGACAAAATAGACTTTAAAATAAGGACTATTAAAAGGGACAAAGAAGGACACTACATAATGATCAAGGGATCGATCCAAGAAGAAGATATAACAATTGTAAATATTTATGCACCCAACATAGGAGCACCTCAATACATAAGGCAAATACTAACAGCCATAAAAGGGGAGATCAACAGTAACACATTCATAGTAGGGGACTTTAACACCCCACTTTCACCCATGGACAGATCATCCAAAATGAAAATAAATAAGGAAACACAAGCTTTAAATGATACATTAAACAAGATAGACTTAATTGATATTTATAGGACACTCCATCCAAAAACAACAGAATACACATTTTTCTCAAGTGCTCATGGAACATTCTCCAGGATAGATCATATCTTGGGTCACAAATCAAGCCTTGGTAAATTTAAGAAAACTGAAATTGTATCAAGTATCTTTTCTGACCACAACGCCATGAGACTAGATATCAATTACAGGAAAAGATCTGTAAAAAATACAAACACATGGAGGCTAAACAATACACTACTTAACAATGAAGTGATCACTGAAGAAATCAAAGAGGAAATAAAAAAATACCTAGAAACAAATGACAATGGAGACACAACGACCCAAAACCTATGGGATGCAGCAAAAGCAGTTCTAAGGGGGAAGTTTATAGCAATAGAAGCCCACCTTAAGAAGCAGGAAACATCTCGAATAAACAACCTAACCTTTCACCTCAAGCAATTAGAGAAGGAAGAACAAAAAACCCCAAAGCTAGCAGAAGGAAAGAAATCATAAAAATCAGATCAGAAATAAATGAAAAAGAAATGAAGGAGACGATAGCAAAGATCAATAAAACTAAAAGCTGGTTCTTTGAGAAGATAAACAAAATAGATAAACCGCTAGCCAGACTCATCAAGAAAAAAAGGCAGAAGACTCAAATCAATAGAATTAGAAATGAAAAAGGAGAAGTAACAACTGACACTGCAGAAATAAAAAACATCATGAGAGATTACTACAAGCAACTCTATGCCAATAAAATGGACAATCTGGAAGAAATGAACAAATTCTTAGAAATGCACAACCTGCCAAGACTGAATCAGGAAGGAATAGAATATATGAACAGACCAATCACAAGCACTGAAATTGAAACTGTGATTAAATATCTTGCAACAAACAAAAGCCCAGGACCAGATGGCTTCACAGGTGAATTCTATCAAGCATTTAGAGAAGAGCTAACACCTATCCTTCTCGAACTCTTCCAAAATATAGCAGAGGGAGGAACACTCCCAAATTCCTTCTACGAGGCCACCATCACCTTGATACCAAAACCAGACAAGGATGTCACAAAGAAAGAAAACTACAGGCCAATATCACTGATGAACATAGATGCAAAAATCCTCAACAAAATACTAGCAAACAGAATCCAACAGCGCATTAAAAGGATCACACACCATGATCAAGTGGGGTTTATTCCAGGAATGCAAGGATTCTTCAATATACGTAAATCTATCAATGTGATAAACCATATTAACAAATTGAAGGAGAAAAACCATATGATCATCTCAATAGATGCAGAGAAAGCTTTCGACAAAATTCAACACCCATTTATGATAAAAACCCTCCAGAAAGTAGGCATAGAGGGAACTTTCCTCAACATAATAAAGGCCATATATGACAAGCCCACAGCAAACATCATCCTCAATGGTGAAAAACTGAAAGCATTTCCACTAAGATCAGGAACAAGACAAGGTTGCCCACTCTCACCACTCTTATTCAACATAGTATTGGAAGTTTTAGCCACAGCAATCAGAGAAGAAAAGGAAATAAAAGGAATCCAAATCGGAAAAGAAGAAGTAAAGCTGTCACTGTTTGCAGATGACATGATACTATACATAGAGAATCCTAAAGATGCTACCAGAAAACTACTAGAGCTAATCAATGAATTTGGTAAAGTAGCAGGATACAAAATTAATGCACAGAAATCTCTGGCATTCCTATATACTAATGATGAAAAATCTGAAAGTGAAATCAAGAAAACACTCCCATTTACCATTGCAACAAAAAGAATAAAATATCTAGGAATAAACCTACCTAAGGAGACGAAAGACCTGTATGCAGAAAATTATAAGACACTGATGAAAGAAATTAAAGATGATACAAACAGATTGAGAGATATACCATGTTCTTGGATGGGAAGAATCAACATTGTGAAAATGACTCTACTACCCAAAGCAATCTACAGATTCAATGCAATCCCTATCAAACTACCACTGGCATTTTTCACAGAACTAGAACAAAAAAATTCGCAATTTGTATGGAAACACAAAAGACCCCGAATAGCCAAAGCAATCTTGAGAACGAAAAAAGGAGCTGGAGGCATCAGGCTCCCTGACTTCAGACTATATTACAAAGCAACAGTAATCAAGACAGTATGGTACTGGCACAAAAACAGAAAGATAGATCAGTGGAACAGGATAGAAAGCCCAGAGATAAACCCACGCACATATGGACACCTTATCTTTGATAAAGGAGGCAGGAATGTACAGTGGAGAAAGGACAGCCTCTTCAATAAATGGTGCTGGAAAAACTGGACAGGTACATGTAAAAGTATGTGATTAGATCACTCCCTTACACCATACACAAAAATAAGCTCAAAACGGATTAAAGACCTAAATGTAAGGCCAGAAACTATCAAACTCTTAGAGGAAAACATAGGAAGAACACTCTATGACATAAATCACAGCAAAATCCTTTCTGACCCACCTCCTAGAGTAATGGAAATAAAAACAAAAATAAACAAATGGGACCTAATGAAACTTCAAAGCTTTTGCACAGCAAAGGAAACCATAACCAAGACCAAAAGACAACCCTCAGAATGGGAGAAAACATTTGCAAATGAAGCAACTGACAAAGGATTAATCTCCAAAATTTACAAGCAGCTCATGCAGCTCAATAACAAAAAAACAAACCACCCCATCCAAAAATGGGCAGAAGACCTAAACAGACATTTCTCCAAAGAAGATATACAGAATGCCAACAAACACATGAAAGAATGCTCAACATCATTAATCATTAGAGAAATGCAAATCAAAACTACAATGAGATATCATCTCACACCAGTCAGAATGGCCATCATCAAAAAATCTAGAAACAATAAATGCTGGAGAGGGTGTGGAGAAAAGGGGACACTCTTGCACTGCTGGTGGGAATGTGAATTGGTTCAGCCACTATGGAGAACAGTATGGAGGTTCCTTAAAAAACTACAAATAGAATTACCATATGACCCAGCAATCCCACTGCTGAGCATATACCCTGAGAAAACCAAAATTCAAAAAGAGTCATGTACCAAAATGTTCATTGCAGCTCTATTTACAATAGCCCAGAGATGGAAACAACCTAAGCGCCCATCATCGGATGAATGGATAAAGAAGATGTGGCACATATACACAATGGAATATTACTCAGCCTTAAAAAGAAATCAAATTGAGCTATTTGTAATGAGATGGATAGACCTAGAGTCTGTCATACAGAGTGAAGTAAGTCAGAAAGAAAAAGACACATATCGTATGCTAACACACATATATGAAATTTAAGGAAAAAGAAATGTCATGAAGAACCTAGGGGTAAGACAGGAATAAAGACGCAGACCTACTGGAGAATGGACTTGAGGTTATGGGGAGGGGGAAGGGTGAGTTTTGACAGGGCGAGAGAGAGTCATGGACATATACACACTAACAAACGTAGTAAGGTAGATAGCTAGGGGGAAGCAGCCGCAAGGCACAGGGATATTAGCTCGGTGCTTTGTGACAGCCTGGAGGGGTGGGATGGGGAGAGTGGGAGGGAGGGAGACGCAAGAGGGAAGACATATGGGAACATATATATATGTATAGCTGACTCGCTTTATTATAGAGCAGAAACTAACACACCATTGTAAAGCAATTATACCCCAATAAAGATGTTTAAAAAAAATAAATAAATAAAATAAAATAAAATTGATGTATTTATGGGCAGTTTTAATATCACATATTCCTTAATTCTAGAGTCTCTCCATCAAATCAAAAGGTAAATAGAAATACTAGCAACTTACTAGGTTGACTTTTAATTATAAGCCTTTTGCATAGTAATTGAGGTAAATAAGTATTTATTGAGCATCTATTGTATACCTATGGCAGAATATTGCTAGAAGCTTCAAATGATCAAGGATAAGATATCTGTAGATGATGCATCCAGAAAGGTAGTGACCTCAGGGAGAACACTAAAATTTACCTGTAGTGTTGAGGAATCTTCTAGATTCTGTACTAACTCTGCAGCTAGGATTTATAGATAACCATACTCAATTTAACCTAACTAATTGTGATTCCTTTCATTTCAGGAGCAGTGTAATTGATGGAAAAAGTATTGGACTTGGATGTAGAGATCTGAGTTTCAGTCTCGACTTTCTATGTTTTAATCTTGGGCAAGTCAACTCAGCTTTCTGAGCTTCAGTTTCTTTGTCTCTAGAAGGGAAAAAATATAACTCATCCTGCAAACCACACAGGATGGCTGTGAGAATCATAAAAAGAATGTGCTTGTGATCTAATGTTATGTATGCAAATGTAACATTATCTTTCCATTCACATATTTATTTATTAACAAGTATATGAGGGTTGCTTTGGATTGTTTATGTAGGATAAAAGAAATATGGAACTCTCTTGTGCTATTACACATCCTATCCATCCCTTTTGCAAATTTGATCAAGCTTGCCATGCTCTTGAGTGCATAATTGGTGCTACACTGCTGTGTACTTTGTACTTTAAGGAATATACCTAGAGGAATGTCTTCACATTTGAGTTATAGTTTCAAGTTTTCATTTTCTTCTAATGCTCAGAGAGACCAGTGTTTCAGTATGCCAAACATGTGTGTGTCATTTGAACATAAAGTGAGTGGGTCATATTCTTCCAAAGAAGCCCAAATGCTATATTTTAAAAGGTTGGGCCCAGTGGTGTTCTCTGCCTACAAGAATATATATTGCTAACAAATTGTCAACCTCTGTTTCTCTTTATTTTTTATCCTGAAAAACTATGTGCATAATTTTTTTTCTTTGTTTAGTGGAAGTTAAAATACTAAGCACTAAGCATTTTGATTCAAGAGTATGATTTACCCCTCTTCTAATCAGAGAAATAAGTATCCCTTGACATTTGTGGCTTTCCTTTCATTTCTTCTGTCCCTTTTTCTGGTTCTCTCCTTTTTCTTCTTGTTGAAGTCTCTCTTTTATGCAACCATCCCACTCTCCCCACCTCCCAACCACCCCATGACCTTTTCAGATTCATGTTTTATTGTGTTTGCAAAAATTTCCCCCCCACCCAGTGCTTTCTACAATAGTCTCTTCTTTTCAGAGTAAGATCTTAATTAAAATGAGACAGTCTTCTGGGCAGTGGAGCTTTGTTTTGTTTTACTTAGTTTTGTTTTACTGCCTTTACAATATGATGAGTTAACAACTTTTAAGTTGAGAAAATAAAACTAAATAATTTCCCCTATCAACATTATCTATAATTTAATGTTCTCTCACCCAAACAGTCCCAATTTCTTTTTCTTTCTTCTTCCTTCTTTTTTCTTCCTTCCTTCCTTTATTTCTTTGTTTCTTTGTTTCTTTCTTTCCTTCTTCCTTCCTTCCTTCCTTCCTTCCTTCCACACTTCTTTCTTTTTTGGCATGGAGGAGGAGGAGAAAGAGGAAAAGAAAAATCAAGCAAGATCAAGAAGGGGTGGGGCCAAGTAATGGAACCAAATGCTGCAATGAAATACTGAGCACTATTCACCACCATTCTAGCAAAGAAGAACCAAGACTCCCACAGAATCACTGATCTAGAGTTTGTCCATTTTGTCTCCTTATAATTTTCATAGTTTTAAGAAGAAGAAGAAGGTGAAATATGATCTCTGGCATAACTCCTTTCTATCCCCATATACCCCACGCTATCTTGACAGTAGTTACATTATTGAAAAATGTCAAGTTGTTCTCACTAGAGTGTCCTTACTCACGTAGTCCTGCCATGCAAAACTCAGCCTGCTCTACACAAAGACTTCACAGAGTTCTGCATTAAAAGGCTGCCATGGATATGACTGGAACAGATAATGGTTTTGTGACTTATTTCACTAACCAAGTGTGATCCTTCACAGTAGGAACATGTTTAAACTGCTGTTTTGAAAAATAAAGCTCAGTTCATTTGCACAGTTTATATTCTCAAAAACATCTTGGAATATACCTGAGTACAACCATGGGTAGACATTTGAAAGTTTGGGATTAAACTGTCTGTTGAGGGAATTCAGAGTCATGAGAGAGGTAGAAATGTTTTAAAACCATGAAAGGACTAAACATATTTAAGTGAGTCAAAAATTGAATCACAAACTCTATTTTTGCTTCAGAGAACAAAGAGAGGACATATTATTATTTCTCATAAGTAACCAAAGGCTTTGGCATTTGCACCTTCAAAGCACAGACTATTGCATGCTTTTTGTTAAAAGGGATTCTTGTTCAGTCTGTCTCACTAGATTTTTCCCTTTCTTCTTCTTTGAAACACACACACCACACCCCTCTTAAAGATACACTTTATTCCTCCCATGTGCCAGAGTAAATCTCTAGTTTGAAGGAATATTTAAGTACTGAATTTAAGTCTCATTATCCCCATCAGTCCTGCTGCTGTTACCAGTGCTGGATAACACAACAACAATCTGAACTGAAAGTTCCAAAACCCATAGAAACTTCTCCTGGCTGTGACCTACTGTCACTGACATTTTGATGCTGATATACTATAGATGAAACCCATAAATGCAATCCTAAATTTCAGGCATTTGGATTTGTCAGTTTAATTCAGGCATCACCTTAGTTCAAGCTCAACTTACTGTATTTATGCAAAGAAAGGGGGAGGACAGGGGCAAAAGATATTTTCATTCTGCAATAAATATTTATCAGAGCTTTGCAGTATTATAATCAGTGCATGCAGAATAGTGCAACTCCAAACAGCAAGCTGGGTTGCAGTCTGGCAAAATAAGCCCTTCAAAGCTCATGAGCTTACTGCTATTCACCTGGTGGAGTCTCTCCATCACGAAGCTGAGTGAATCCATTAAGCTTACGTAATACAAGCTTAAAGGTGAAATGGAAAGCTCTTAAAAAATAAACTATTTAAATTTCTAAATCAGAAGTGTGCATTATGTGCTGAAAACTTAAATATGCCAGTAGTGCCGCATACATTTGTACAATAATGATAATCACATTCACATTTTAAAGCAAAACATTTTAAAGTACATTTCCTTCATGGTCTTAAAAAAAAAAAAAGAAAATCAAAATCAGTATTCCGGCTTTGCTCTGAAAGAACTGAAGTGTCCATAGCAGTCAGGGAGTACTCTATGCTTTGCAGGTGCTGTCATCAATTCTAATAAATCCTTAATCCAGCCCTTGATAGGCAGGTGAAGAAGAAATTGATTTTTTCAGATGTTTTGGTATAATGAAATACAGAATATTAGAAATGTAAGCATACACACATAGTTTCACAGATAGAGGATCTTTTTGATTTTAGCATCTAATTTAGTGCAAGGAAAATAGAATGCATCCATCAAAGGTAGTAAATAGGTGTTAAAAATGTATGTGTAGACCCATGACATCATCAGATGCACTGAATGGTACTGGAGTTTATTACATGCCCAAGCACTTTAAAAAGCAACTCAGCCATAGGCCCAACCCTAGAAGAGCTCAGTGAGATAAGCAGTTGTTCCTTTTACTTTCAGAGAGATTATGTTTTAATGGACACCTGGACTGAGTCTTAACCTGATTCGTCAAACTCTGAAATGCCAGCTGCCATGACTGTAGCAAGAACGTGAGTCTATAGCCAAGTGTGAGTGTAATTTTCTTCCAAATGTCCTTTGACCTTTACCTAATTTTCATCAAAATGTTGGTAAAACACCCAAGAGGAAGACGCTCTTGTTTTCCAGATTAATCCTAGCTTTCATAAGAAACTTCATCATTAATAAAAAATTAACCTTCTCAACAGACCATGGATTGCTATGGTTTTTCTTCTTGAAAGAGGTGTCTTCTGAGCTTTCAACTGTTAAAGATTATTTCCTCTTTGGAACTAGACCACTAGTCCTACGGTTGTGAGTGCTTAGGGAAATGAATAATTTGCTTTAGGGGAAAAAATTGTTTCTTATCCTGTTATAAAATGACCTTGAGCTTTGTTCCTCATGACTCAGATTCTCATGACAACAACAATGGTGACCTTGCCTTAAGGTCCAGGAGCAGATGAAGCGATCGTATAGAATGAACTCAGATTTCTGGTGTTGATTTTTCAGGTATGTTTTAATGTTTCAGCCTTAAATTTCTTTCTTACAAAACAGATGGTTACAATCATGACAAAGGATATCTATAGATAGTATTTCTTCTATCAGATCCACCCAAATAAAAAGACAGATTTTTCCCATTGGGACAGGCAGCCAAAAGAGTGACAAAAATATCAGTTTATAGGGACTTTGGCACAAAATATAGTCCAGGAAATTAGACCAAATCTCACTACTGTCATGGACTCTAAATTTTCAGCAACTGAAAACCATTCTGCACCAGCCAATTGGTAATAAATTTAAAGTACCAGAAGATGATGTCAGAGAAAGAAATTGCAGTCATGGAACAACATATTTCTAAGATCAATGGGACATATCTGTCTTACTGGAATAGGATACACTTCTGGAAAATAAAGTAATGATCTTAGAAGGCGGAACAGAGACTCTTTTTAATATCTTCCTCCTACTCCATCTTAGAGGAATGGGATGAGAGTTAAATGTTGTAGGTCTCTTGGAGGTTTTAAGATAGAAGCTAAAAAGGAGCATTTATAATTCAAATCTGCCTGACTATGAAATCTTTTGAATTTATGAAAAATGTATAACAGTTATATCTGCTTAATGTACTGTGTTTATAGCTTATGTATTTGAGAAATTCCCATTACAATAGTGGGTACTTCTTTATATTATGCACACACAATAGGTAATCATTAACACATGAAAACGAAGTACTTCCTGGTTACCTAGCATCAGTAATAAGCCAATAAACCAAAGATTTAGCAGCTAAAAAAGGAAGGAGATTCCAATGTCAAGAATTCTTTTAGGAAAATACCATGCTTTTCCTTCAAATTTTCAATCACACGAAGATAAGGGTGTTCTTACCTTTTCCACAAAAGATGTCCCATCTTTTTGCAAAAAAGAACTTTTAAAGCAAAACTAAAAGGTTATCTATGTCTTTACAGATGAAAATCAACCTGTAAGATTTTCCCCAGAAGTTCATAAGTAATCATTTGTGTGGCTTACTCAATACAAGCTAATTTATTACAATAATAAAGCCAGTGAGCTCTTACATGTTAGCTATTTTCTTTAGTACTTAATGCCATTTATTCAGTCATTCATTCATACTACAAATATTTATTCGATATTATCATGTTGGGCAGTATGCTTGACAGTAGGGATACAGAATAAAAATAAGGCATGTCTTTGTCCCAGAGATGCTCACAGTCTTGTGGATGACAAAGACTAGAGGCAAAATTTGCCTTGTTCATCCGAAACTGATGAAATTAAGGCCTTTGAGGTTCAGATTTGCCCCTGGAGAATACAAAGTAGAATCAGGGATCAGAGACCACCTTGAGAAATTCATTAATAAGTAAAATGTTCTCAAGACTTGATTTTGAAATTTGAAGGAAAACAGAATGAGCCCCATACAACCTGAGCAAATTCTCTGAACAAAGAGCAACCACTGCCAGTACTGATCTATCTAATCCCAGGATTACAGGCTATCCCAAGAGAGCGGGGAGGTTTGTTTTAACTGGGATTTTGCTACATGAGAATTGCCTGAAGCCCTGTGGGCTCCCTTGTGGAGCTCTTTTCTCCATACAGAGGTCTTTGATATGCCTTTGCTCAAATAGGTTTATTATGAATTTGAACCCTCCATGTGGTGATATCAGTTGCAAAGAATACAGAAATTCAACAACAGATTTTTTTTTACATGCAGTTTCAGTTTTTCCAACCTGTTGTGCACTGGGTGTAGCTACACATTTGGGGAAATACTGCCACAGAATGAAGTGTTGTAAGGCCTTTACAGAGTGCTTATCTAATACTATTCAAAAAATGGAAACTGCTCAGCTCTATAAGATAAGGGCAATCTAACCTTACCTGTGGTGGCACATATCTTATTTAGAGGATGCACAGTCCTTGCATTGTAGAGAATTATGAAAAAAAAATGTGAATTTTTGCTAAAAGTCTCTTACCATTCAAATTTCCATTCATTAAAGTGATTTTGGTGCATGGGGAGTTGTATTATGGTGTGTAAACCAGGTACAGAGCATTTAAAACTGTAAAATGAAAGCTTAATATTCCTTTGAAGATAGTATGAGGGTTAAAAAACATTAAAACGGTTAAGCATAGTGGGGTGTTCCCTGCCCTGGGGGACAAAAAATGATATTACCAGTTAAAAGCTAAAAAGCTATCAAATTCATTTTGTCTAGAAAACGGTATCTAATTCATTTTAGGTATTTAAGGATAAATTATAATTCAGGGATTAATCATCTTCTAATGAATTCACTCTGTTACTGAATGATGCTTGTTTTCTGCTGCTGTTTCACTTTCTACTCCTTCTCTTTGCCACTTTTTGGTTAGTCCCAGGACCAGGAAGGATATTCAGTGGGCACACACCTATACCATCATACAGTTTATTAAACTATTGAGATACTTCATACCAATTAATAAATGGCTGCTGCCCTGCATCCCTCAAGTACTATCCTACTACCATGAGGTCCCTACACCTTCTTCCCACAGTTCCCATCCTCCCTAGAACCCTGGAACTAAAGACGTAGGTCCTGGCAAAGTTATTGGATATGGGGGTTACTCCAGAACCCTTTTCCAGTGCTATGGCTGGCTTCTGTCCTAAAGGATTGGTATCTGTATTTTCCCAGTTGCAAAATATTTTGGAGCCTCTCTTTTCCTAGCTCTTCAGATTTAGAAGAGGTTAATCAGAGACGGCCCCAAGCAATATTTCTTTTTCTTTTTTTTATTGTATATTTTCTTTACAACGTTGTATTAGTTTTTACTGAACAGCAAAGTGAATCAGCTATATGTATATATATATATATCCCCTCTTTTCTGGATTTCTTTCCCATTTAGGTCACCACAGAGCAATGAGTAGAGTTCCCTCTGTTATACAGTAGGTTCTTATTAGTTATCTATTTTATACATAGTATCAATAGTGTATATATGTCAATCCAAATCTCCCAATTCATCCCACCCCTTTCCCCTCTGGTATCCATACATCTGTCCTCTACATCTGTGTCTCTATTTCTGCTTTGTTAACAGGATGGTCTATAACATTTTTTTCAGATTCCACATATATGCATTAATATACAATATTTGTGTTTTCTTTCTGACTTACTTCACTCTGTATGACAGTCTCTAAGTCCATCCATGTCTCTACAAATGATGCAATATTGCTCCTTTCTGTGGCTGAGTAATATTCCATGGTATATATATACCACACCTTCTTTATCCATTCCTCTATTGGTAGATATTTAGGTTGTTTCTATATCCTGGCTATTGTAAATAGAACTGCAATGAACATTGGGGTGCAGGTATCTTTTTGAATTATAGTTTTCTTAGGGTATATGCCCAGGAGTGGGATTGCTGGGTCACATGGTAGTTCTATTTTTAGTATTTTAAGTAACCTCAGTACTGTTGTCCATAGTGGCTGTACCAATTTACATTCCCACCAACAGTGCAAGAAGGTTCCCTTTTCTCCACACCCTGTCCAGAATTTATTGTATGTAGATTTTGTGATGATGGCCATTCCGTGTGAGGTGGTATCTCATTGTAGTTTTGATTTGCATTTTGCCATGTATGTTAGCCATCTGTATGTCTTTTTTGGAGAAATGTCTATTTAGGTCCTCTGCCCATTTTTGGATTGGACTATTTTTTTTTAATATTAAACTGCATAAGCTCTTTGTGTATTTTGTAGATTAATCCTCTGTCAGTTGCTTCATTTGCAAATATTTTCTCGAATTATATGGGTTATCTTTTTGTTCTGTTTATAGTTTCCTTTGCTGTGCAAAAGCTTTAAAGTTTCATTAGGTCACATTTGTTTATTTTTGTTTTTATTTTCATTACTCTAGGAGGTGGGTCAAAAAAAGATCTTACTGTGATTTATGTCAAACAGTGTTCTGATTATATTTTCCTCAAAGAGTTTTACAGTGTCTGGTGTTACATTTAGGTCTTGAATCCATTTTGAGTTTATTTTTGTATATGGTGCTAGGAAGTGTTCTAATTTCATTCCTTTTCATTCTTTACTTGTAGCTGACCAGTTTTCCCAACACCACTTATTGAAGGGTGTGTCTTTTCTCCATTGTATATTCTTGCCTCCTTTGTCAAAGATAAGGTGACCACATGTGCATGGGTTTATCACTGAGCTTTCTATCCTGTTCCATTGATGTATATTTTTGTTTTTGTGCCAGAACTATACTGTCTTGATTACTGTACCTTTGTAGTATAGTCTGAAGCCAGGGAGACTGTTTCTTCCAGCTCCATTTTTCTTTCTCAAGATTGCTTTCACTATTTGGGGTCTTTTCTGTTTCCATATAGATTGTAAAATATTTTGTTTTGGTTCTGTGAAAAATGCCATTGGTAATTTGATAGAGACTGCAATGAATTTGTAGACTGCTTTAAGTAGTATACTCCCTTTCACAATGTTGAGTCTTCCAATCCAAGAACATGGTATATCTCTCCATCTGTTTGTATCACCTTTGAGTTTTTTCATTAGTGTCTTATAGTTGTCTGCATACAGGTCTTTTGTCTCCATGGGTAGGTTTATTCCTAGGTATTTTATTCTTTTTGTTGCAATGGTAAATGGGAGTGTTTCCTTAATATCTCTTTCAGATTTTTCATCATTAGTGTATAGGAATGCAAGAGATTTCTGTGCATTAATTTTGTATCCTGTGACTTTTCCAAATTTATTGATTAATTCTAGTAGTTTCCTGGTAGCATCTTTAGGAGTCTCTATGTATATTATCATGTCATTTCCCAACAGTGAGAGTTTTACTTCTTTTTTTCTGATGTGGATTCATTTTGTTTCTTTTTCTACTCTGATTGCCATGGCTAGGACTTCCAAAACTTGTTGAATAATAGTGGTGAGAGTGGGCAACCTTGTCTTCTTCCTGATCGTAAAGGAAATGCTTTCTGTTTTTTACGATTGATAATGATGTTGGCTGTGGGTTTGTCATATATGGCCTTGATTATGTTGAGGTAGGTTCCAACTATACCCACTTTCTGGAGAGTTTTTATCATAAATGGGTGTTGAATTTTGTTGAAAGCTTTTTCTGCATCTATTGAGATGATCATATGGTTTTTACCCTTCATTTTGTTAATATGGTGTATCACATTGATTGATTTGTGTATATTGGAGAATCCTTGCATTCATAGGATAAACCTCACTTGATCATGGTGTATGATCCTTTTAATGTGCTGTTGCATTCTGTCTGCTACTATTTTCTTGCGGATTTTTGCACCTATGTTCATCAGTGATATTGACCTGTAGTTTTCTTTTTTTGTGACTTTTTTGTCTGGTTTTGGTACCAGGGTGATGGTGGCCTTGTAGAATGAGTTTGGGAGTGCTCCTCCTTCTGCTGTATTTTGGAAGAGTTTGACAAGGATAGGTATTAGCTCTCCTCCAAATTTTTGATAGAATTCACCCGTGAAGCCATCTGGTCCTGAGTGTTTGTTTGTGGGAAGATTTTAAATCACAGTTTAAATTTCAGTGCTTGTGATTGGTCTGTTCATATTTTCTATTTCTTCCTGGTTCAGTCTTGGAAGGTTGTATTTTTTGAATTTGTCCATTTCTTCAAGGTTGTCCATTTTATTGGCATGTAGTTGCTTGTAGTAGTCTCTCTGGGTCCTTTGTTTTTCTTTAGTATCAGTTGTAACTTTTACTTTTTTATTTCTAATTCTGTTTATTTGAGTCTCCTCCCTTTTTTCTTGATTACTCTCACTAATGGTTTATCAATTTTGTTTATCCTCTCAAAGAACCAGCCTTTAGTTTTATTGATCTTTGCTATTGTGTCCTTCATTTCTTTTCATTTTTTTCTGAGCTGATCTTTATGATTTCTTTCCTTCTGCTAACTTTGGGAGATTTTGTCCTTCTTTCTTTAATTGCTTTAGGTGTAAGGTTAGGTTGTTTTTTCAAGATTTTTCTTGTTTCTCAAAGTAAGATCGTATTGCTACAAACTTCCCTCTTAGAACTAGTTTTGCTGCACCGCTTATGTTTTGGGTCATCATGTTTTTGCTGTCATTTGTTTTTAGGTATTTTTTTATTTCCTCTTTGATTTCTTCAGTGATCTCTTGGATATTTAGTAGAGCATTGTTTAGCCCCCATGTGTTTGTATTTCTTACAGGTATTTTCCTGTAATTGATATCTACTCTCACAGTGTTGTGGTCAGAGAAGATACCTGATACAATGTCAGTTTTCTTAAATTTACTGAGCTTGATTTGTGATCCAAGATATTATCTATCCTGGAGAATGTTCCTTGTGCATTTGAGAAGAAAGTGTATTCTGTTGTTTTTCGATGGAATGTCCTATAAATACCAATTAAGCCCATCTGGTCTAATGTGTCATTTAAAGATTGTGTTTCCTTATTTATTTTCATTTTGGAGGATCTGTCCATTGATGAATGTGGGATGTTAAAGTTCCTTACTATTATTGTTTTACTGTCAATTTCCCCTTTTATGACTGATAGCATTTGCCTTATGTATTGATGTGCTCCTATGTTGGGTGCATAAATATTTACAATTGTTATAACTTCTTGGATTGATCCCTTGATTATTATATAAGGTTCTTCTTTGTCTCATGTAATTGTCTTAATTTTAAAGTCCATTTTGTCTGATATGAGTATTGCTACTGCAGCTTTCTTTTGATATCCATTTACATGGAATATCTTTTACCATCCCCTCACTTTCAATCTGTATGTGTCCCTAGGTCTGAAGTGGGTCTCTTGTAGACAGCATATATACAGGTCTTGTTTTGTAACCATTCAGCCAGTCTGTGTCTGTTGGTTGGAGCATTTAATCCATTTACATTCCAGGTGATTATCGATATGTATGCTCCTATTGTCATTTTTTAAATTGTTTTGGGTTTGTTTTTGTAAGTCTTTTCCTTCTTTTGTTTTTCCCGCTTAGAGAAGTTCCTTAACATTTATTGTAAAACTGATTTGGTAGTGCTGAGTTCTGTTAACTTTTGCTTGTTTATAAAGGTTTTAATTTCTTGTTGAATCTGAATGAGATCTTTGCTGGGTAGTGTATTCTTCATTGTAGGTTTTTCCCTTTCATCACTTTAAATATGTCCTGCCATTCCCTTCTACCTTGCAGAGTTTCTGCTGAAAGATCAGCTGTTAAGCTTATAGGGATTCCCTTCTATGTTATTTGTTGCTATTCCCTTGCTGCTTTTAATATTTTTTATTTGTATTTAATTTTTGATAGTTTGATTAACATGTGTCTTGGTGTGTTTCTCCTTGGATTTATCCTGTATAGGACTCTCTGCCCTTCCTGGACTTGATTGACTCTTTCCTTTCCCATATTACAGAAGTTTTCGACTATAATCTCTTCAAATATTTCCTCAGATCCTTTCTTTTTCTCTTCCTCTTCTGGGAGCCCTATAATTCGAATGTTAGTGTGTTTAATGTTGTCCCAGAGGTCTCCAAGACTGTCATCAATTCTTTTAATTCTTTTTTCTTTATTCTGCTCTTTGGCAGTTATTTCCACTCTTCTATCTTCCAGGTCACTTATCCTTTCTTCTACCTAAGTTATTCTGCTATTGATTCCTTCTAATGTAGTTTTAATTTCACTTATTTTGCTGTTCATCATTGTTTGCTCTTTAGTTCTTCTAGGTCCTTGTTAAATATTTCTTGTATTTTCTCTATTCTATTTCCAAGATTTTGGATCATCTTTACTATCATTACTCTGAATTTTTTTCCTGGAAGACTGCCTATTTCCTCTTCATTTGCTTGGTCTTGTGGGTTTTTACCTTGCTGCTTCATCTGCTGCATATTTCTCTGTCTTCTCATTTTGTTTAACTTACTGTTTTGAGGGTCTCCTTTTCACAGGCTGCAGTTTCGTAGCTCCTCTTATTTGTTTTGTCTGCCTGCAGTGGTTGAGCTTGGTCCCATGGCTTGTGTAGTCTTCCTGGTGGGGGGAATTGGTGCCTGTGTTCTAATGGGTGCGTCTGGATCTTGTCCTTTGGGTGGGAGGGCCGCATCCAGTGGTATATTTTGGTGTGCCTTTGATCTTTTTTTTTTTTTTAAACATCTTTATTGGGGTATAATTGCTTTACAATGGTGTGTTAGTTTCTGCTTTATAACAAAGTGAATCAGCTATACATATACATATGTTCCCATATGTCTTCCCTCTTGCGTCTCCCTCCCTCCCACTCTCCCCATCCCACACTTCCAGGCTGTCACAAAGCACCGAGCTAATATCCCTGTGCCTTGCGGCTGCTTCCCCAGCTATCTACCTTACTACGTTTGTTAGTGTGTATATGTCCATGACTCTCTCTCGCACTGTCAAAACTCACCCTTCCCCCTCCCCATATCCTCAAGTCCATTCTCCAGTAGGTCTGCGTCTTTATTCCTATCTTACCCCTAGGTTCTTCATGACTTTTTTTCCCTTAAATTCCATATATATGTGTTAGCATACGGTATTTGTCTTTTTCTTTCTGACTTACTTCACTCTGTATGACAGACTCTAGGTCTATCCATCTCATTACAAATAGCTCAATTTCATTTCTTTTTAAGGCTGAGTAATATTCCATTGTGTATATGTGCCACATCTTCTTTATCCATTCATCCGATGATGGGCGCTTAGGTTGTTTCCATGTCCTGGCTATTGTAAATAGAGCTGCAATGAACATTTTGGTACATGACTCTTTTTGAATTTTGGTTTTCTCAGGGTATATGCCAAGTAGTGGGATTGCTGGGTCATATGGTAATTCTATTTGTAGTTTTTTAAGGAACCTCCATACTGTTCTCCACAGTGGCTGAACCAATTCACATTCCCACCAGCAGTGCAAGAGTGTCCCCTTTTCTCCACACCCTCTCCAGCATTTATTGTTTCTAGATTTTTTGATGATGGCCATTCTGACTGGTGTGAGATGATATCTCATTGTAGTTTTGATTTGCATTTCTCTAACGATTAATGATGTTGAGCATTCTTTCATGTGTTTGTTGGCATTCTGTATATCTTCTTTGGAGAAATGTCTATTTAGGTCTTCTGCCCATTTTTGGATGGGGTTGTTTGTTTTTTTGTTATTGAGCTGCATGAGCTGCTTGTAAATTTTGGAGATTAATCCTTTGTCAGTTGCTTCATTTGCAAATGTTTTCTCCCATTCTGAGGGTTGTCTTTTGGTCTTGATTATGGTTTCCTTTGCTGTGCAAAAGCTTTGAAGTTTCATTAGGTCCCATTTGTTTATTTTTGTTTTTATTTCCATTACTCTAGGAGGTGGGTCAGAAAGGATCTTGCTGTGATTTATGTCATAGAGTGTTCTTCCTATGTTTTCCTCTAAGAGTTTGATAGTTTCTGGCCTTACATTTAGGTCTCTAATCCATTCTGAGCTTATTTTTGTGTATGGTGTTAGGGAGTGATCTAATCTCATACTTTTACATGTACCTGTCCAGTTTTCCCAGCACCATTTATTGAAGAGGCTGTCCTTTCTCCACTGTACATTCCTGCCCCCTTTATCAAAGATAAGGTGTCCATATGTGTGTGGGTGTATCTCTGGGCTTTCTATCCTGTTCCACTGATCTATCTTTCGGTTTTTGTGCCAGTACCATACTGTCTTGATTACTGTTGCTTTGTAATATAGTCTAAAGTCAGGGAGCCTTATTCCTCCAGCTCCTTTTTTCGTTCTCAAGATTGCTTTGGCTATTCGGGGTCTTTTGTGTTTCCATACAAATTGCGAATTTTTTTGTTCTAGTTCTGTGAAAAATGCCAGTGGTAGTTTGATAGGGATTGCATTGAATCTGTAGATTGCTTTGGGTAGTAGAGTCATTTTCACAATGTTGATTCTTCCCATCCAAGAACATGGTATATCTCTCCATCTATTTGTATCATCTTTAATTTCTTTCATCAGTGTCTTATAATTTTCTGCATACAGGTCTTTCATCTCCTTAGGTAGGTTTATTCCTAGATATTTTATTCTTTTTGTTGCAATGGTAAATGGGAGTGTTTTCTTGATTTCACTTTCAGATTTTTCATCATTAGTATATAGGAATGCCAGAGATTTCTGTGCATTAATTTTGTATCCTGCTACTTTACCAAATTCATTGATTAGCTCTAGTAGTTTTCTGGTAGCATCTTTAGGATTCTCTATGTATAGTATCATGTCATCTGCAAACAGTGACAGCTTTACTTCTTCTTTTCCGATTTGGATTCCTTTTATTTCCTTTTCTTCTCTGATTGCTGTGGCTAAAACTTCCAAAACTATGTTGAATAAGAGTGGTCAGAGTGGGCAACCTTGTCTTGTTCCTGATCTTAGTGGAAATGCTTTCAGTTTTTCACCATTGAGGATGATGTTTGCTGTGGGCTTGTCATATATGGCTTTTATTATGTTTAGGAAAGTTCCCTCTATGCCTACTTTCTGGAGGGTTTTTATCATAAATCGGTGTTGAATTTTGTCGAAAGCTTTCTCTGCATCTATTGAGATGATCATATGGTTTTTCTCCTTCAATTTGTTAATATGGTTTATCACATTGATAGATTTGCGTATATTGAAGAATCCTTGCATTCCTGGAATAAACCCCACTTGATCATGGTGTATGATCCTTTTAATGTGCTGTTGGATTCTGTTTGCTAGTATTTTGTTGAGGATTTTTGCATCTATGTTCATCAGTGATATTGGCCTGTAGTTTTCTTTCTTTGTGACATCCTTGTCTGGTTTTGGTATCAAGGTGATGGTGGCTTCGTTGAAGGAATTTGGGAGTGTTCCTCCCTCTGCTATATTTTGGAAGAGTTTGAGAAGGATAGGTGTTAGCTCTTCTCTAAGCTTTTGATAGAATTCACCTGTGAAGCCATCTGGTCCTGGGCTTTTGTTTGTTGGAAGGTTTTTAATCACAGTTTCAATTTCAGTGCTTGTGATTGGTCTGTTCATATTTTCTATTTCTTCCTGATTCAGTCTTGGCAGGTTGTGCATTTCTAAGAATTTGTCCATTTCTTCCACATTGTCCATTTTATTGGCATAGAGTTGCTTGTAGTAATCTCTCATGATGTTTTTTATTTCTGCAGTGTCAGTTGTTACTTCACCTTTTTCGTTTCTAATTCTATTGATTTGAGTCTTCTCCCTTTTTTTCTTGATGAGTCTGGCTAGTGGTTTATCTATTTTGTTTATCTTCTCAAAGAACCAGCTTTTAGTTTTATTGATCTTTGCTATCGTTTCCTTCATTTCTTTTTCATTTATTTCTGATCTGATTTTTATGATTTCTTTCCTTCTGCTAGCTTTGGGGTTTTTTTGTTCTTCTTTCTCTAATTGCTTGAGGTGCAAGCTTAGGTTGTTTATTCGAGATGTTTCCTGCTTCTTAACGTGGGCTTCTATTGCTATAAACTTCCCCCTTAGAACTGCTTTTGCTGCATCCCATAGGTTTTGGGTCGTTGTGTCTCCATTGTCATTTGTTTCTAGGTATTTTTTTATTTCCTCTTTGATTTCTTCAGTGATCACTTCATTATTAAGTAGTGTATTGTTTAGCCTCCATGTGTTTGTATTTTTTACAGATCTTTTCCTGTAATTGATATCTAGTCTCATGGCGTTGTGGTCGGAAAAGATACTTGATACAATTTCAGTTTTCTTAAATTTACCAAGGCTTGATTTGTGACCCAAGATATGATCTATCCTGGAGAATGTTCCATGAGCACTTGAGAAAAATGTGTATTCTGTTGTTTTTGGATGGAGTGTCCTATAAATATCAATTAAGTCCATCTTGTTTAATGTATCATTTAAAGCTTGTGTTTCCTTATTTATTTTCATTTTGGATGATCTGTCCATGGGTGAAAGTGGGGTGTTAAAGTCCCCTACTATGAATGTGTTACTGTCGATCTCCCCTTTTATGGTTGTTAGTATTTGCCTTATGTATTGAGGTGCTCCTATGTTGGGTGCATAAATATTTACAACTGTTATATCTTCTTCTTGGATCGATCCCTTGATCATTATGTAGTGTCCTTCTTTGTCCCTTTTAATAGTCCTTATTTTAAAGTCTATTTTGTCTGATATGAGAATTGCTACTCCAGCTTTCTTTTGGTTTCCATTTGCATGGAATATCTTTTTCCATCCCCTTACTTTCAGTCTGTATGTGTCTCTAGGTCTGAAGTGGGTCTCTTGTAGACAGCATATATAAGGGTCTTGTTTTTGTATCCATTCAGCCAATCTGTGTCTTTTGGTGGGAGCATTTAGTCCATTTACATTTAAGGTAATTATCGATATGTATGTTCCTATTTCCATTTTATATATTGTTTTGGGTTCGCTACTATAGGTCATTTCCTTCTCTTGTGTTTCGTGTCTAGAGAAGTTCCTTTAGCATTTGTTGTAAAGCTGGTTTGGTGGTGCTGAACTCTCTCAGCTTTTGCTTGTCTGTAAAGGTTTTAATTTCTCCATCAAATGTGAATGAGATCCTTGCTGGGTAGAGTAGTCTTGGTTTCAGGCTATTTTCCTTCATCACTTTCAGTATGTCCTGCCACTCCCTTCTGGCTTGTAGGGTTTCTGCTGCGAGATCAGCTGTTAACCTTATGGGGATTCCCTTGTGTGTTATTTGTTGTTTTTCCCTTGCTGCTTTTAATATGCTTTCTTTGTATTTAATTTTTGACAGTTTGATTAATATGTGTCTTGGCATGTTTCTCCTTGTATTTATCCTGTATGGGACCCTCTGTGCTTCCTGGACTTGATTAACTATTTCCTTTCCCATATTAGGGAAGTTTTCAACTATAATCTCTTCAAATATTTTCTCAGTCCCTTTCTTTCTTCTTCTTCTGGAACCCCTATAATTCGAATGTTGGTGCATTTCATGTTGTCCCAGAGGTCTCTGAGACTGTCCTCAGTTCTTTTCATTCTTTTTTCTTTATTCTGCTCTGCAGTAGTTATTTCCACTACTTTATCTTCCAGGTCACTTATCCGTTCTTCTGCCTCAGTTATTCTGCTATTGATCCTATCTAGAGTGATTTTAATTTCATTTATTGCATTGTTCATCGCTGTTTGTTTCATCTTTAGTTCTTCTAGGTCCTTGTTAACTGTTTCTTGCATTTTGTCCATTCTACTTCCAAGATTTCGGATCATCCTTACTATCATTATTCTGAATTCTTTTTCAGGTAGATTGCCTATTTCCTCTTCATTTGTTAGGTCTGGTGGGTTTTTATCTTGCTCCTTCATCTGCTGTGTGTTTTTCTGTCTTCTCATTTTGCTTATCTTACTGTGTTTGGGGTCTCCTTTTTGCAGGCTGCACTTTCGTAGTTCCCGTTGTTTTTGATGTCTGTCTCCAGTGGCTAAGGTTGTTTCAGTGGGTTGTGTAGGCTTCCTGGTGGAGGGGACTAGTGCCTGTGTTGTGCTGGATGAGGCTGGATCTTGTCTCTCTAGTGGGCAGGTTCACGTCTGGTGATGTGTTTTGGGGTGTCTGTGGCCTTATTATGATTTTAGGCAGCCTCTCTGCTAATGGGTGGGGTTGTGTTCCTGTTTTGCTAGTTGTTCGGCATAGGTTGTCCAGCACTGTGGCTTGCTGGTCGTTGAGTGAAGCTGGGTACTGGTGTTAAGATGGAGGTCTCTGGGAGATTTCCACCGTTTAATATTATGTGGAGCTGGGAGGTCTCTTGTTGACCAGTGTCCTGAAGTTGGCTCTCCTACCTCAGAGGCAGAGCCCTGACTCCTGGCTGGAGCACCAAGAGCCTTTCATCCACACAGCTCAGAATAAAAGGGAGAAAAAGTAGGGAGAATTAGTAGAAGTATGAGTAAAGAAAGAAGGAAAGGAGGAAAGGAAGGAAGGAAGAAAGAAGCAAAGAAGGAAAGAAAGGAGGGAGGGAGGGAGGAAGGAAGGAAGGAGGGAAAGAAGGAAAAAAGACAGAAAGAAAGATGATACAGTAAAAATAAAATAAAGTATAATATAGTTATTGAATTAAAAAATATTTAGAAAAAAAAAAGGGACGGATAGAACCTTAGGACAAATGCGGAAGCAAAGCTATACAGAGAAAATCTTACACAGAAGCATACACATACACCTTCACAAAAAGAGGTAAAGGGGGAAAAATCATAAATCCTGCTCTCTGAGACCACCTCCTCAATTTGGGGTGATTCGTTGTCTAAAGGAGGGAAGGAAGGAAGGAAAGAAAGAAAGAACGAAGGTAAAGTATAATAAAGTTATTACAATTAAACTTAATTATTAAGAAAAAGAATTTTTAAAAAAAAGTCATGGACGGATAGAGCCCTAGGACAAATGGTGGAAGCAAGAATATACAGACAAGATCTCACACAGAAGCATACACGCACACATTCACAAAAAGAGGAAAAGGGAAAAAAATCATAGATCTCGCTCCTAAATTCCACCTCTTCAATTTGGGATCATTCCTTGTCTATTCTGGTATTCCACAGATGCAGGGTATATCAAGTTGATTGTGGAGCTTTAATCCGCTGCTTCTGTGGCTGCTGGGAGAGATTTCCCTTTCTCTTCTTTGTTCTCACAGCTCACAGGAGCTCAGCTTTGGATTTGGCCCTGCCTCTGCGTGTAGGTCGCTGGAGGGCGTCTGTTTTTTCGCTCAGACAGGACGGGGTTAAAGGAGCCGCTGATTCGGGGCCTCCGGCTCACTCAGGCAGGGGTTTGGGGGATGGGGGAAGGAGGGGCACTGCGTGCGGGGCTGGCCTGCGGCGGCAGAGGCAGCATGACGTTGCGGCAGAGGCCGGCGTGACGTTGCACCAGCCTGAGGCCCGCTGTGAGCACTCCCGGGGACATTGTCCCTGGATCCCGGGAACCTGGCAGTGGCGGGCTGCACAGGCTCCGCGGAAGAGGGGTGTGGAGAGTGACCTGTGCTCGCACACAGGCCCCTTGGTGGTGGCAGCAGCAGCCTTAGCGTCTCCCACCCGGCTCTTGGGTCCGCGGTTTTAGCCGCGGCTCGCGCCCGTCTCTGGGGTTCACACTTTTAGCCGCGGCTCGCGCCCGTCTCTGGGGTTCGCGCTTTTAGCCGCGGCTCGCGCCCGTCTCTGGAGTTCCTTTAAGCAGTGCTCTTAAACCCCTCTCCTCGCGCACCAGGAAACAAAGAGGGAAGAAAAAGTCTCTTGCCTCTTCGGCCGGTGCAGGCTTTTCCCCGAACTCCCTCCCGGCTAGTCGTGGTGCACTAACCCCTTCAGGCTATGTTCAAGCCGCCAACCCCAGTCCTCTCCCTGAGCTCCGTCCAAAACCAAAACCCGAGCCTCAGCTCGCAGCCCCGCCCGCCCCGGCGGGTGAGCAGACAAGCCTCTCGGGTTGGTGAGTGCTGGTCGGCACCGATCGTCTGTGCAGGAATCTCCCCGCTTTGCCCTCCGCATCCGTCGCTGTGCACTACTCCGCGGTCCCAAAACTCCCCCCTCTGCCTCCCGCAGTCTCCGCCTGCGGAGGGGCTTCCTAGTGTGTGGAAACTTTTCCTCCTTCACAGCTCCCTCCCACTGGTGCAGGTGCCGTCCTTATTCTTTTGTCTCTGTTTTTTCTTTTGCCCTACCCAGTTACGTGCGGAGTTTCTTGCCTTTTGGGAGGTCTGAGGTCTTCTGCCAGCCTTCAGTAGGAGTTCTGTAGGAGTTGTTCCACGTGTGGATGTATTTCTTGTGTATCCGTGGGGAGGAAGGCGATCTCCGCGTCATACTCTTCCGCCATCTTCAAGGTCCCCCCTGCCTTTGATCTTAGTAAGATTTTAGGTGGCCTCTCTGTTAGTGGGTGGGGTTGTGTTCCTGTCTTGCTATTTGATTGGCATGGGGCATCTAGCATTGGAGTTTCCTGGCAGTTGGGTGGAGCTGGGTCTGAGTGTTGAGACACAGATCTCTGGGAGAGCTCTCACCAATTAATATTACATGGGTCCAGGAGGTCTCTGATGGTCCAGTGCCCTGGACTTGGCTCTCCCACCTCGCAGACTCAGGTCCAATACCTGGCTGGACCACAAGGCCCTCCCAACTGCACTGTATGGAAGAAAAAGAAGAAGAAAAAAAAAGAACAAAAACTACCATACAGAATCCCATAACAAATTTTAAATGGAAAACTAAACAGACAAAATCACACAAAGAAACATACAAACACACACACGGAAAAATAGAGGAAAAAACATAAATACGAACAGACAGAACCACAAGACAAATGGTATAAGCAAAGCTAAATAGCCAAAATCACACAAAGACACATACACACACACACACTCACAAAAAGAGAAAAGAAAAAACGGAACATAGCAACCAAATCAATAAACAAACCCACCAATGAAAACAATCAGTAAAAACTAAACTATGATAAAGATAAAACCAAAGATAAATCAAATGCAGAAAGCAAATCCCAAGTCTACAGTTGCTCCAAAGTCCACTGCCTCAATTTTGGGAGCATGCATTTTCTATTCAGGTATTCCACAGATACAGGGTTTATCAAGCTGGTTGTGGGAATTTAATCCGCTGCTCCTGAGGCTGCACAGAGACATTTCCCTTTCTTTTCTTTATTCACACAGCTCCTGGGATTCACCTTTGATTTCAGCCCCACCTCTGCATTTAGGCTGCCCTTGGCCATCTGTTCCCCACCCAGACAAGAGGGGGTTAAAGCACCGGTTTTTTAGGGCTCTCTTGCTCACTCAGGCTAGGGAGAGAGAAGGGTAAGGTAGTCATAATTGGATTGCTGGGTGTGCCTGTGACAGCAGAGGCCAGTGTGAAGTTTCAACAGCCTAAATTGCACTGTGCGTTCTCCCAGGGAAGTTGGCCCTGCATCACATGACCCTGGCAGTGGTGTGCAGCCCAGGCTCCCGGGGGCTTGTGGGTAGTGACATGTGCTTGCACACAAGATTCTTGGTGGCAGCACAAGCAGAGGTCCATACCCGCCCCAGGGTCCGGGATGATAGCTGCAGCTCGTGTCCATCTCTGGAGCTCACTTAAGCAGTGCTCTGCCATCTGTGGGCACACAGAGCAGGAAGCCCCTCTCCTCGTGCACACCAAAACAATGGTCTCTTGCCTCTCTGGCAGGTCCAAACATTTTCCCAGGCTCCCTCCTAGCCAGATGTGCTGCATTAGCCCCCTTCAGGCTGTCTTCATGCTGCCAACCCCAGTCATCTCCTTGGGGTCTGACCTCCAAAGCCCAAGCTTCAGCTCCCAGCCCCCGCTGCCCAAGTGGGTGAGCAGACAAGCGTCTCAGGCTGGTGAGTGCTGGTGGGCTCCGATCCTCTGTGCAGGAATCTCTCTACTTTGCCCTCTGTACCCGTGTTGCTGTACTCTCCTCTGTGGCTCTGAAGCTTTCCCTCCACACACACCATCCCCACCAGTGAAGGGGCTTCGTAGTGTGTGGAAACTTTTACTCCTTCACAGCTCCCACCAAAGGTGCAGCACCTGTCCCTATTCTTTTGTCTCTGTTTTTTCTTTTGCCTTACCCACATACGTGGGGATTTTCTTGCCTTTTGGGATGTCTGAGGTCTTCTGCGAGCATTCAGTAGGCGTTCTGTAGGAGTTCCACATGTAGATGTATTTTTGATGTATTTCTGGGGTAGAAGGTGATCTCCACCTCTTACTCCTCTGCCATCTTGAACGTCACCTCGGATTCAATTTATTTCTTTTTCCTCTCGGATTGCCATGGTTAAGACTACCAAAACTATGTTGAATAATAGTGGCAAGAGTGGGCACCCTTGTATTATTCCTGATTTCAGAGGAAATGCTTTCTATTTATCACCATTGAGAATAATGTTTGCTCTGGGTTTGTCATATATGGCCTTTATTATGTTGAGGTAGGTTCCCTCTATGCCCATTTTCTGGAGAGTTTTTATCATAAGTAGGTGTTGAATTTTGTCAAAAGCTTTTTCTGCACCTGTTGAGATGATCATATGGTTTTTATTCTTCAATTTGTTAATATGGTATATCACATCGATTGATTTGTGTATATTGACGAATCCTTTCATCCCTGGGATAAATCCCACTTGATCATGGTGTATGATCCTTTTGGTAACTTGTTGGATTCCATTTGATAGTATTTTGTTGAGGATTTTTGCATCTATGTTCATCAGGGTTATTGGCCTGTAATTTTTTGTGATACCTTTGTCTGGTTTTGGTATCAGGGTGATGGTAGCCTCATAAAATGTGTTTGGGAGTGTCCCTCCCTCTGCAAATTTTTAGAAGAATTTGAGAAGAATAGGTGTTAGCTCTTCTCTAAATGTTTGATAGAATTCACCTGTGAAGCCATCTGGTCCTGGACTTCTGTTTGTTGGAAGATTTTTTTTTTAATTAGATAACCTTTTAAACCTATGAAATTAGCAAAGATTTTTCATTTATTTATTTATTTCTGGTTGTGTTGGGTCTTTGTTTCTGTGCGAGGGCTTTCTCTAGTTGTGGCAAATGGGGGCCACTCTTCATTGTGGTGCAAAGGCCTCTCACTATCGTGGCCTCTCTTGTTGCGGAGCACAGGCTCCAGATGCGCAGGCTCAGTAGTTGTGGCTCACGGACCCACTCACTCTGCAGCATGTGGGATCTTCCCAGACCAGGTCTCAAACCCATGTCCCCTGCATTGGCAGGCATATTCTCAACCACTGCACCACCAGGGAAGCCCCTGTTGGAAGATTTTTAATCACAGTTCCAGTTTCATTACTTGTGATTGATCTGTTCATATTTTCTATTTCTTCCTGGTTCAGTCTCGGAGGGTTGTACCTGTATAAGAATTTGTCCATTTCTTCCAGGTTGTCCACTTTATTATTTGTAATAGTTTCTAATGATCCTTTGTATTTCTGTAGTGTCAGTTGTACCTTCTCCTTTTTCATTTCTAATTTTATTGGTTTGAGTCCTCCCCCTTTTTCCTTAATGAGTCTGGATAATAGTTTATCAATTTTGTTTATCTTCTCAAAGAACCAGTTTTAGTTTTATTGATCTTTGCTATTATTTTGTTGTTGTTTTGTTTCTATTTCATTTATTTCTGTTCTGATCTGTATGATTTCTTCCCTTCTACTAACTTCGGGTTTTGTTTGTTCTTCTTTCTCTAGCTGTTTTAGGTGTAAAGTTAGTTGTTTATTTGAGATTTTTCTTGTTTCCTGAGGTAGGATTATATTGCTATAAACTTCCCTGTTAGAACTGCTTTTGCTGCATCCCATAGGTTTTGGGTGGTCGTGTTTTCATTGTCATTTGTTTCTAGGTATTTTATGATTTCTTCTTTGAGTGATCTCTTGTTTATTTAGTAGCATATTGTTTAACCTCCATGTGTTTGTGTTTTTTACAGTTTATTTTTCCTGTAATCGATTTCTAACCTCATAGTGTTGAGGTCAGAAAAGGTACTTGATATGATTTCAATTTTCTTAAATTTACCAAGGCTTGATTTTTGACCCAAGGTGTGATCTATCCTGGAGAATGTTTCCTGTGCACTTAAGAAGAAAGTGTATTCTGTTGTTTTTGGATGGAATGTCTTATAAATATCAACTAAGTCTATCTGGTCTAATGGGTCATTTAAGACCTGTGTTTCCTTATTAATTTTCTGTCTGGATGACCTATTCATTGGTGTACGTAGAGTGTCAACATCTCCCACTATTTTTGTGTTACTGTCGATTTCCCCTTTCATGGCTCTTAGCATTTGCCTTATGTATTGAGGTGCTCATATATTGGGTGCATAAATATTTACAATTGTTATACCTTCTTCTTGGATTAATCCATTGATCATTATGTAGTGTCCTTCCTTATGGCTTCTAACAGTCTTTGTTTTAAAGTCTATTTTGTCTGATATGAGTATGACTACTCCAGCTTTCTTTTGATTCCCATTTCCATGGAGTATCTTTTTCCATTCCCTCACTTTCAGTCTGTATGTGTCCCTAGGTCTCTTGTAGACAACATATGTATGGGTCTTATTTTCATATCCATTCAGCTAGTCTGTCTTTTGGTTGCAGCATTTAATCCATTTACATTTAAGGTAATTATCAATATGTTTGTTCCTCTTACCATTTTCTTAATTGTTTTTGGTTTGTTACTGTAGCTCTTTTTCTTCTCTTGTGTTTCCTGCCTAGATAAGTTCTTTTAGCATTTGTTGCAAAGATGATTTGGTGGTACTGAATTTTCTTAGCTTTGCTTGTCTGCAAAGCTTTTGATTTCTCCAAAAAATCTGAATGAGAGCCTTGCAGGGTAGAGTAATCTTGGTTGTAGGTTTTTCCCTTTCATCTCTTTAAATATATTTTGCCTCTCCTTTCTGGCCTGTAGAGTTTCTGCTGAAAGATCAGCTGTTAACCTTATGGGGATTCCCTTGTATGTTATTTGTTGTTTTTCCCTTGCTGCTCTTAATATTTTTTCTTTGTATTTAATTTTTGATAGTCTGATTAATATGTGTCTTGGCATGTTTCTCCTTGGGCTTATCCTGTATGGGACTCTGTGCTTCCTGGATTTAATCAACTTAATCACTATTTGCTTTCCCATGTTAGGGAAGTTTTCAATTATAATCTCTTCAAATATTTTCTCAGGTCCTTTCTCTTTCCCTTCTTCTTCTGGGACCCTTATAATTCGAATTTTGGCTCATTTAATTTTGTCCCCATGGTCTGAGACTGTCCTCAATTCTTTTTATTCTTTATTTCTTTATTCTGCTCCTCGGCAGTTATTTCCACCATTCTATCTTCCTGTTCACTTCTCTGTTCTTCTGCCTCAGTTTTTCTGCTACTGATTCCTTCTACTGTATTTTTCATTTCATTTATTGTTTTGTTCATCACTGTTTGTTTGTTCTTTAGTTCTTCTAAGTCCTTGTAAACATTTCTTGTATTTTCTCCATTCTATTTCTGAGATTTTGGATCATCTTTAGTATCATTACTCTGAATTCTTTTCAGGTAGATTGCCTATTTCCTGTTCATTTATTTGATCTTGCAGATTTTTACCTTGTTCCTTCATCTGCAACATATTTCTCTGTGACCTTATTTTGTCTGACATGTATTTTGGGTCTCTTTTCTGCAGGCTGCTTGGTGGTTGCCCCTCTTGCTTCTGTTTTCTGCCCCCAGTGGGTGAGGTTGGTCCAGTGACTTGTGTAGGCTTCCTGGTGGGGGAACTTGTGCCTGCGTTCTAGTGGGTGGAACTGGATCTTTTCCCTCTGATGGGCATGGCCACATCAGGTGGTGTGTTTTGGGGTGTCTCTGGCCTTATTATGACTTTAGGCAGCCTGTCTGCTGATGGGTGGGTTTGTGATCCTGTCTTGCTTATTGTTTCATGTGAGACATTCAGCATTGGAGCCTGCAAGCAGTTCAGTGGAGCCAGGTCTTGGAGTTGAGATGGAGACCTCTGGGAGAGCTCTCTCCGATTAATATTCCCTGGGGCTGGGAATTCTCTGGTGTTCCAGAATCCTGGGCTTGGTACTCCTACCCCAGAGGCTCAGGCATGACCCCTGGCCTGTTAACTAAGACACTGCAAGCCACATGGCTTGGCAAATTAGGGAAAAAAACGAAAAAAAAAAAGGGGGGGTGGGAAGAAAACAAACGAAAAGAAACAGATGAACAAAATCCAAGACAAATAGCAAAGACAAAAGCAAGCAAATAGCAGCAGCAACAATTAAAGATAAATAAATGAACAGACAAGCAAAACCTCAAACAAATGGTAAAAGCAAAACCAAACAGCAAACCTGCACAGATGCAAAATAAGAAACAAAAACAAAAATAGAGAAAACAAAAAATAAGAGAATAACCAAAGAAAAGAATCCCAAAACAAAATAAAACAATTAAAATCCAAACTAACAAAAACAAAAATCAAAAGCAGAATGCAAACTGAAGGAAAAAGCAAAGAAAACAAAACAAACACACAAAAATGATTTTTAAAAAGATAAGAACAAATAGAACAAAGGAAAAAAGATAAAAACAAAATAGTACAAATGAAAGAAAGAAAAACAAGGAAAGATCTCAGAACAACAAAAAAGTAATTTAAAAATAGAAATATAAAAAAGTTAAAAATATTGAAAAAATATTGAAAAAGCTAAATAAAAATAAAAGCAAATAATGATAAAAACAACAAAACAAAACATAAAAGAAATAGTAATAATTTTATTTTCCTGAGGTCTCAGCTGTCAGTGCCCTTGCCCCCACTGTGAGTCACAGCCACCCTCCGCCTCTGCAGTAGGCCTTCCAAAACCTCTAGGCAGTTCTCTGATCCCTATGTGGGCACTGTAGGGGCAGCTCAGACTCTGACCTGCTCCAGCTCCTGTGTGTACTAGTTCCCAAAGTCCACAGCTGCTAGGGGTAGACTGGTTTCAGTTGTGGGAACACTCATTGTCCATTCAGATATTCCATAGATGCAGGGTTTACCAAGCTGATCACGGAGATTTAATCTGTGGTTTATGCCACTGCATGGAAAGATTTTTCTTCCTTTTCCTTAGTCATCCCACCCCCTGGGCTTCAGCTGTGATTTTAGCCCAACCTCTGTATGTGGACCACGCACAGGAGTCTGCTCTTGAGGCTTCCCTGGAGCACTCAGGTCTGTCCTGTTGAGGACAGGACACAGAGGTGGCATAACTGAGTGGGTCTCGGGGGCCCTGGTGGTGACAGGTGCATGGAAAAGCCAGCGGCCATGGGGACAAGAGATCTGGGCCTAGTGAGAGCCTCTCCTAGGGCCTGGAAGCTGACATGAGAAGGTCAGCCCTGGTGGGCACTTTTCCTAGCACCTGACTGGTCAGGGGGCATTTGTGTGGTGGAAAAGAGGCTGCAATGTTGTCTCCAACCTCTGCGTATCAGTCAACAATGGTGCCTTGTTTCTATGGCAGTCTGGGTTTCCTCCACAAGCATTCTTGGTGGTAGATTTCCTCCCTCCTGTCCCCTCAGGCTGTCTTCTCACAGCCAACAGCAGTCCTCCCCCTGGGTTTTCTCTCCAATCCCCACGTTCCAGCTCTCAGCCCCCATGTGCACCAGCAGGCACAGGTCCCAATGTGGGGCGCACAAGGCTGTGGCACAGACCATCTGTGTAGGTCTCACTCTGTCCCTTCTGCCACAGACTGGCTGTTTCACCTTCCTCCAACAGCCTCAGATTCTCACCTTCTGTCTCAACTGATTTCCCTGTCAGTGAGGGGGGCTCCCTCAGATGCAGGAGCCTCTCCTCTGATTCACACGCCCCCAGTGGTGCAGATCCCATCCCACTTCCTCTCCTCTTCTTTTTCCCTTCTTTCTTTCATCCTACCTAGTAATGTGGGGAACTTTCTTGTCCTTTCCAGTGTCCATTGTCTTATGATAGTGTTCAGCTGGTGTTCTGTGAGAATTGTTCCATCTGTAGGTGTATTCTTCATGCATTTGTGGGAGAGATGAACTCCACGTCCTCCTATTCCTCCGCCATCTTGATTTCTGCCCCCAAGCAATCTTTCTTTCCAGTGGTCCCATGTGAGCTTTTAGTAACTTTCCCTACTGCCCAGCTACTCTGCCCTAGTTCTACCTACCTGTCCTGTGCACAAATATCTGACCCATTTACTCGGATTGTAGTAATATTGGTTTATAATGTCTGAATGGGTTGCTCTCAAGACTGAATTGTCACAGATAACTCACGGAAAAACAATATTTTAATATAAAGTAATAATAGTAACCATCTTCTGTTTTACATCTACTGACGGCCAAGCAATATAGTAGTTGCTTTAGAGGTACCAACTCTAATCCTTATAGCCCACTTCACAGATGAGCAAACTGATCTCAAAAGCCTAAGTTACTTGACTAAAATCACAGCGATACTGGGAACCAAAGCTAGGATTCAAAATCAAGTCTCTCCTTAGAGAATGAACTTATGGTTACCAGGTGGGGAGGGGGAGGGGAGGGATAGATTTGGAGTTTGAGATTGACATGTACACACTGCTATATTTAAAATAGATAACCAACCAAAAAAAATTTTTAAAAATAAAAGTACACAATATATACTGGAATTAAGTTTGCTTCATATTTTATTTGCAACACACAAAAATAAATAAATAAATATTCTACATGCATTAAATAATAATTCCCCATTCTCTGCCCTCCCCTCCAGTCCCTGGTCACCACCATTATACCTTCTGTCTCTATAAACTTGTCTCTGCTAGGTACCTTATGTAAGTGGAATCATAAAAAAAAAAAAAAAATTCAGGTCTGTCTACCTACTGTATAGCACAGAGAACTATACTCAATATCACGTAACTATACTCAATATCTTCTAATAACTTACAATGGAAAAGAATCTGAAAACGAATATATGTATATGTATAACTGAATCACTTTGCTGTACACCTGAACTAACACATTAACTATTCCTCAATTAAAAAAAAAATCAAGTCTGTCTATCTCTGAAACTCATGTTCATATATCACCATGAGACCTAATAGCAGAATTTGAGGCTAGGCAGCAAAATGAAAGGAAGGTATTTTAGTGATTGGGGCTGAGAGCAAGGTGGTAATTCCAGTAATTCTACCCTTTAAATCAGATCTTTAAAGAGGTGCCTCTTCTGCCTCCATCTAAAAGCACGTCTGAGGTTGAATTGGAATCCAAGTATTTAAAGAAAAAAACAATGTTTGCTACCTAATCACAAAATCACACAGTCTTAGGGTTGGAAGATATATTAGATATAATCTAACTTCTATGACAAATTTGCTATGACATATGTCCTCCAACATCTTCTTAACTACTTTCCGTAATGAGACACTGTTTTTCCTCACAGCGTAAACTATTACATCATTGGACAGATTTGATTACTTAAAAAAGTATTCCTTATGTTAGGCCTAGAATGGCATACAGTGAATACATCATTCAGTGGAGTGACGTTATATATATATATATACACACACACACACATATATAATGTATATAATAGACATAACTATATATACATATATAATATATATAATAGGGTGAGAACAGTATATATAAATATATTCATATTCTTCTCAAGTCTCCTCTTTTCCAGATTAAAAATCACAAATACTTTCAACTGTTTCTTATATGAAGTGAATTTTAGATCAAATATGATATTTTGTGTGTCTGTAATTGTTTCTCAAGGTGTTCAATTGTTCTGAAAAAAAAAAGAAAGAAAGGCTATGTGGTCAAATATGTCGGACTAAATTTCTTTCCTGCATGGTTTTTAATACTTTGAAAAGTACACATGCATTATGTATCAGCAGTTATTGAGCTAGACTCCAATTCACCTGATTCTCAGTAGTCCAGACACTTCCTATGAGTCTACTAAATCCATGTTCTTCCCAAACTAAATGAAAGAGAGAGAAAGAGACACAGAGAAAGAGATTGAATCAGAGCCATTAGGTTGGAGACTCTCTGGAGTTGGTACTGAGGAGGTAGTTTTTAGGTGAGGTGTGTGAGATTGACAAGTGTTTGAGGTGGTAGATTCGCAAGTGCTTCTGTGGGGATGGGTCCAAGCAGAACAGATGTATTGAAGCTTTTGAAGTCATTGACAATGGTATGGGCACCAATGTAGACATAAAAACTATCTTCTAGATCTTTTTCTGGCTCATCTCATCTCAAATCACATCCACTAACAACTTTGTGCAAAAAGTAATTGTTAAAATGTGGGATGTAATGGCCTCTGAACTCTACTTGAACCGAACATAGAGAAAAATTGACACTGCCATAATTTGTTTTAGCAATTTGTCCAAACATGATCTTCGGTGTATGGTTTGGGAATTTCAGAAACAAAAGTATGAGAATTCAACTAACAGCCTAGTGGTCTGGATGAATGAAGATGCTCAAATACTTGAAGCTACAGTTTCACCTCCACCAGCTAGAAAGCAGGCTCTCATGTCATTTGAATCTTATGTTGTTGGAGCCCTGAAATTTGGACTTATGACTCCACAAGATTGGCTACCCACCAATCAAAACGAATTCCTGTCTCTCTTGTATAAAACAAACAAAGCCACCACTGTTAAGAGATATTCCAAGTGGCAACAGATATCAGATTTCAAACATACTAACTAGTGAAACTACTCATGACTGGTGAAGGTGACTCAAAAAGTTCACCACCTGTGTTCTTTGAACAACTTGTTTTCACAACATAAGGTTGGTGTTACATGTATGAGCAGCTCAACTAACTGCTCATCTTCTGGATTTTTGACTCTCCTCCCACCAGTAAAACCAACTTGGCTTCAGCCATTGCTTGTAAATCTATGTGTTATGGTTGTGTTAAATGGATAAATGAAAACTTTCCATTCAATGATGATGTTGATAAAAATTAATTTGGTGGGAGAAAAAAAATCATGATAAAAATAACTGAAACTGCAAAAGCAGTTCTAGGAGAAACTACTTGCCAAATTACAAAAGGAGGAGACAGTAGGGAAATAGCAGCTACTCTGGTAGTTGTTACCAGTAGCACTGACAGGGTGGCCTACAGTGGCAATCTGGTCAACTTTACTCATCAGCAAGCTTTAAGAGACACACTGGTTAAACTTAAGTTTGATGCCCACTTAACCTGGTAATTATGGAGTCACTGGTGCTCCCAATACAGTAAGTCCCCTACATATGAACCTTCAAGTTGTGAACTTCCAAAAATGTGAACGTGTGTTTGCATGTGCAATCATGTAAGTTAGTTCATGTGTCTGGTGTACATTGTCACATGCATGCATCCTCTACAAGTGATTGTGCTTTTGTGTACTGTACAGTACTGTATAGAGTACTGTAGTATGGTATCTTTATTTCAAGCCCAGAATGATGTCTGGAAGCAAGCATAAAAGCAGCAGTGATGTAACTGGTACTGCTAAGAAGTGCCAAGTGATAACGATGGAAAAAAAAGTTAAAATAATTGAGAGTGGAACGAGGTGAAAAGATGGAATTGGAGGCCCAGAGAAAGGATGAAGAGAGACAAGAGGAAGAAGGAGTAACTAAAGAACCGAAGAGATTCATGATGCAGGAAATGGAAAGGGAATTTTCTTTATTTGAGGAGACACTGTTAGTTTTTGAGGCACAGGACCTGAATGTAGAATTGTACACGAAGGTTGTAGCAGCTGTTCAGAATGTAATCCATTGCTACAGTATCATCTATGATGAGAAAAAAGGAGCTACTACCCAGACATCACTGGGTCGTTTTTTCAAGAGAGTAGATAGAATTGAATCCAGCAAGGAACCAGAACCTGTGCCATCAATGTCAGGCATGAGTGAAATTGTAGCTTGCCCTCCTTCTCCTATTGCTGACAATCCTTCAGCTCTACCATCCCCCACCTCCTCTCCCTCCTCCAGTCAGTAACTCTTCTTGCCTGCTCACTCGATGCCAGCCCCGGTATGCCAGCTGATGTACTGTACTACTGTACTTTTCAAGGTACTGTACTGTAAGGTTAAAAATGTTTTCTTTATTTTTTGTGTTTGTTTTTTTATGTATTATTTGTGTGAAAAGTATTATAAACCTATTACAGTACAGTACTATATAGCCGATTGTGTTAGTTGGGTACCTAGGCTAACTTTGTTGGAGTTACGAACAAATTGGACTTACAAACGCTCTCTTGGAATGGAACTCATTCATACGTAGGGGACTCATTGTATAGTAGCAGTCTTCAGAGAGGGCAAATGACTCTGTAACAATGGACAGAGCCCTGTCATCTATCATGTCATAGAGAAGTGTCATCCAAACTTCTATCTTAATGACATGGCTTTAAAAGTGGCTGAATCAGTGTTGGACAACACACTGATGAGATCAGACAACTTTCTCCCCTGTCTGGAAGATTTGCCTCCTCTCAAGGAACAAGTCCCAGAGTTACACTTTTCTGCTTCTCCTGACTTGATGGACTTGACCTCAGGAGAATGACTAGAAGAATTCTGAGACTGGCAGTAAGTAAAGAAAAGTAGAGGAGTTTCTTAATCTCCATCAGCAAGGTTTGTTTTCTTGGGAGGAAATTAAATATCCTTTGCTTCTGTTTCTTTGGTACAGGCTGCACTGAGTACTATTTGGAATCATTTTAAACAGTTTGAAGAAGATTCCAGCCAGTGGCTTACTGTGTGGAGTGATTTGCATTCTGATCTTGAGAATAAAGAGCATTTATCAATTTCTGATCTTCATCAAGAGCTAACTGAAGTGTATGGTGTAGCAAGAGTCTATTCTGAATAAAATCACTCAATAGTTGCACATCGTACTGATTCAGGTGAGTCTCATGTTGGTCAAACTGACCTAAATGGACTGGAGAGGATGCAAATCATTGGGGGGTGAGTGCTGTTAGTATAGGTACTTGGTTAAAAAGAGAAAGGGAAAATAATGAGCATGACTTGCCTGCTATTTACAGGTAAAAGCCACATTATTCCAGAAAAATCCACATTTATCTTTGAAGACTGAAAAACCAGAAATTGGTCCTCTCCCTGTTGCTAAGCTAAAACCATATCTTATCTCAAATATAACTCCTCCTGGACATGAGGATTTCAATCCCATATCTGTTGGCCTATGGCTTCAGATGCACCTAAAAGAACAAGTTTCCATAAGCAACAATGTAAGTGTGAGCAAGTTTGATGGTGGTAGAGGTGGTCTGCATCTTACTGTATAACCTAATATTTCTGGTAACTATCTCATTTTGAAGCTGCTGGACTTATTTAGGGTGAAATAATCGTTACCCATGTACAGAAATTGAGACACAGATGTAGAGAACAAACATATGGACACCAAAGGGGGAAAGCAGTGGGGAGTGGGGGTGGGGGTGTGATGAACTGGGTGATTGGGATTGACATGTATACACTGATGTGTATAAAATGGATGACTGATAAGAAACTGCTGTATAAAAAATATATTTAATTTAAAAAAAAGAAATAATAGTTGCCCATGTAATAAAATTTATGGAGTGTTGTGGAAAGCTTCCTATTCTCTCTTTCCATATTAACCAATCTGAAATCTCATGTTTGCAATTCATTCCTTTAGAACTAAGTCACTGTTGACTTAAAACCTTTGTGAAATGTGAATATTTCATCTGTTCATTTTAATGTATTAAAGCATCGGCATTTTAGCATGGCTTGATTCATCATTCATTTTTGTTAACAGGTAGTTGCCATGCATGTATTATAGGGCAGGAAGTATGCCAGGTGCTGTAGAATACAGATAGGTGAAGAAGACATAGACTCTACTTCTAAGGAGAAGAAACAGTGGAAATAAGACATGTACACAGATATCTATCTATATCTATTGTGAAAAGTTGAGATCAATAAATACAACGAGAGAGAATTATAAGCTTGATACTAAAACTTCAGTGGGAATTTCAGTTAGTAGGATGATTCAATCTTTTTTTAGTCATTTTTTAAACAAACATTTATAAAGCATTTGCTATGTTCCAGGTATCATGCTGGATTCAGAGGTGATACAAGTGAAAGGGATAGTCCCTACCTTTAAGGGGCCTAGTTTAGAGGGGATAGGTAAACAAATATACAAATACAAAGAATAAAATAAATAAATAACAAATGTAAGAATAAAGCTGCCCAGGAGAAGCTTTGGGAATACAAAGGAATTTTATCTCAGCTAGTCCAAGATTAGGCAAAAATTGACCTTATGATGGAGAGAAGCTTTATGGAGGAAGGAACTATAAGGCTGAGGGGGAAATAAAGGTCACTGCAGGAAGAGATGACAGCTGTTTCAAAGGGACAGAGACATGAGAAAGCATGGAGAATCCAGAAACTGAAAGAGTTCTGCATGCCCATAGTCAAAATACAAGTGGAGTTAATACAGAACATGAGGCAACAGAAGTGATCAGGCTGAAGATCATGAAAGGTCTTGGACTTTTTCCTGAAAGTAAAAGAAAGTTAAAAAGGAGTTTTATGACAAGAGAGAAATCCAGTCCTGAAAACATGAGCATAGTTGCAGATTGGGAAGAGAGAGGTAGAAAAAGAGAGAGAGAAAGAAGGAGATAAGGAAAGAGTGAGAGAAAGCAAGAGATTGAGAAAAAGGAAAGGCTGAAAACTTGAGCCATTAGGATAACAAGTCTTGGTGGCATACTGTAGTGGGAGGCCCCATACTAACAAGCGGTAGAGAGCAAAGAGAACCTGAAATTTAATTCATTCATTCATTCAATAAAAGAACATTTTATTGTTATTAGAAAATGCTAAACACTGTTCTAAGTATTGGGGATATACTCTTTGCTTTCCTGGAACCTGGTAAGGGTGGCAGATATTAACCAAATAATCAACTAGAATGTATACTTACAAAATAAAATAAGTGTTATTAAGGATAAGTCCATGTACCAAGAGACCACATAACAGAGATGTAGGATTACATTCTTCAGTTGCAAGCAACCAAAATTTATTTGGGTTAACATGAGCAAAATCAGAAGTATTGGTATATGTGGAACCTAAAATATGACACAAATAAACCTATCTACAAAACAGAAATAGACTCACAGACAGAGAGAGCAGACTTGTGGTTGCCAAGGGAGAAGGGGGTGGGGGAGGGAGGCATGAGGAGTTTGGGCTTAGCAGGTGACAACTATTACATATAGAATGGATAAACAACAAGGTCCTACTGTATAGCACAGGGAACTATATTCAATATTCTGAGATAAACAATAATAGAAAAGGATATAAAAAAGAATGTATATACATGTATAACTGAATCACTTTGCTGTGCAGGAGAAATTAACACAACATTGTAAATCAACTATACCTCAATAAAAGTAATTTCCAAAAATAAAAAAATCAGAAGTTTTGAAAGGATATGAGGCAACTCAGTGTCAAGAAAGAATGGCTGATAAACCAGAAGTCTGCAAATCAAGAAGCAGAGACACTTCAGGGATCCAGGTAGCAGAGATTAGTGGACAGGGACTTTAGATGAATCAGCTCAATTTTCCATCTCTACAATGCTGCTCAATGTACACATTCCTGTGAGGGAGAGTCTGAGTGGCCTAGTGCTTGTCGCAGTTCCATTACTTGGTTAGGGAGAAGAAGATTACATACCTTGATGGATAATCCTATCAGCACTGCATGCATGGGGGAAAGGAAGTTCTCAAGAAAACCAAGCTGTATTTCCCAGAAGCAGAATGATTGTTGCTCTGGTAAAAACAACAGATTTCCACTAACAAGGAAAACTGGACTAAACCTCAGGGAAGGTTTCCTGGAGGAGAGTTATTATTTAACTGAGATATGAAGGATGAGGAGGAATTAACTAGGGAAAGACTGGGTGTGCACTGTCATCAGGCGGTGGCTTCCTAGGCATAGAGAAGGCACAGCGTGTTTGCAGATGAAAGGCTAATTAAATACAAAATTAACACCTTTAACATTTTGCCTTGTTGGTGTCCATTCAATGTCATGTGTGGATTATTCATTAGCAAGCATCTCCATTATCAGCAGCATCATTGCTACCTCTAAGTATAGCAATAAAGTACACTGTCTATGAAAGTTAATAAAATTATCTACGTGTTCTCCCTTTTCAGACACTTGTTTATGGCTTTTAAGAAAATGTTAGAGAGAAAAGCCGTTCTAGAGACTAATTTCCCCATGGTGTAGTCTGTCACCCTTGTCATCTCTTAGTAGAGGGTTTCCTAAGAAAATGATTATTGTAAACTGTGGAACAGTAGGGAGTTTCTCCTCTTTACTTGTTACTATACTAAGGAAGTAGATTTTACTACGCACCTTAGCACGTTAGAAATATAGTTCTTTCTTTCTTCACTCTTTTGAGTTATGTAGGTAATTACCCCTTGCTAGGCAAAAGTTACATCATTCTGGAGACTGAAGCAGCTTCTCTCTACCACTCACTGTGCAACACTGAGCAAAGCAGCTTACTTGTCTCTGCTTGGGTTCCTTCGTTTATGCAAGTGGTGATGAAACAGACTCTGCAGAGACCTTGCCAAAATGAATCATCTCTCTTATTTTATGAACAGGGAAAAGAGGGTGCAGAGAAGTAGTATGATCTGCCCAACATTCCACAGCTTCTTGGTGAGATAGCTGGATTTAGAACCAGGTCTGTCTTCCATTTATCATGCTTTCTTCTTGGAGAACTTGGATGTGTAATGCAAAGAAAACATTGCATGTGAAATAGAAATCACAGTTTTTAATCCTAGATGTAACACTTATTAGCTATGTGACCTTGGGTATTCACTTAAGCTTTCTAAACCTTGCTCTCTCTCATTTGTTAGGTGAGGATAACAATGTCTGCCCAACCCCTTTCAGGGTCATTTTAAGGATCAAAAGAAGAGAACATACATAAGGCTACATTGCACACCATAATATGTAATGTAAATATTTGACGTTGCTGTTATAAACTACATTTTGAAAAATTAGAAAACTGAAACTCTGAGATGCTGAATAACTTACCCAAGATTCACTGGGTCATTTTCTGTCTAAGAAGATCTTTGAACTTCAAGCTCCTTTCCCTTTCCTCTACACTCTACACTCTCCCTTTTGTCTGGAAACACAAACTATCATATGCTAATTTTAAAAAAAATAATCTTTAATTAAGCACTGCCTAGAGTGTTACAATATGGTAATAAATGTGTATTTCTTTATAATTAACTCTATTCCCAAATTCCTACCTTGTTAAAACTGAGCAAGAAAAAAAGAAAACAGTTGTAACATGTAAACTAGTATATTGGAAAAAATAATTAAGAATTTTTTAATATTTGAATTTTGACCTTCAGTTGAAAAGGGGGGAAAACATTTCCCAAAGTCATTGTGCACATTTGAAGCATAAGAATTTCCTCTTCCTATGGTGTCTAATACTGATAATATCTACCTTGGATATCTCTCCTAATGAAAATACTAAAACTGTCCCACAAGGAAATGAAACTCATATGACGTCAATGAATCCTTTGTCTCAGGGCAGAGACCCCAGGAACTCAGGTAGAATGCTTTAGCATCATCCTACCTTTTCACCATTACTCGCGCCTTACATCATGCCAACACCACCATCTTCACCATCAACCATCAGTGTCATCATCCTCATCCTCATCATTGATAAGATTTACTGATAATTTACTATGTTCCTGGTGTGATACATGATACATAGCTCATTACATGCACACTCTCATTTAAACCTTACAATAGCCTTAAGTGGTAACTATTACAATTATCTCAGATTTTTAAGGGCCAGCAATGTGCATCTCACACATCTTTGTATCCTCCAGAGTGCTTGTAAATACAAACCACTTCCATTTCCGCTTCTATAAAATAGAGATAAAAATAGGTCCCTCCAAGGACTAGGAACCAAGATGGCGGAGAAAAAGGACATGCTCTCACTCCCTCTTGCTAGAACACCAGAATCACAACTAGCTGCTGGACAATCATCAACAGGAAAACACTGGAATTCACCAAAAAAATATGCCACATCCAAAGACAAAGGAGAAGCCACAAAGAGATGGTAGGAGGTGTGCAATCACAGTAAAATCAAAACCCATAACTGTTGGGTGGGTGACTCACAAACTGGAGAACACTGATACCACAGATACCCACCCACTGGAGTGAAGGTTCTGAGCCCCACGCCAGGCTTCCAAACCTGGGGGTCTGGCAATGGGAGGAGGAATTCCTAGAGAATCAGACTTTGAAGACTAGTGGGATTTGATTGCAGGACTTCAACAGAACTGGGGGAAACAGAGACTCCACTCTTGGAGGGAACGCACAAAGTAGTGTGCACATCAGGACCCAGGGGAAGGAGCAGTGACCCCAGAGGACACTGAACCAGACACACCTGCTAGTATTGGAGGGTCTCCTGCAGAGGTGGGGGTTGGCTGTGAATCACTGTGGGGACAAGGACACTGGCAGGAGAAGTTCTGGAAATACACCTTGGCGTGAGCCCTTGCAGAGTCCATAATTAGCCCCATCAAAGAGCCCAGGTAGGCTACAGTGTTGGGTTCCCTCAGGCCAGACAACCAACAGGGAGGAAACCCAGCCCCACCAATCAGCAGTCAAGCAGATTAAAGTTTTACTGAGCTCTGCCCACCAGAGCAACAGCCAGCTCTACCCACCACCAGTCCCTCCCATCAGGAAACTTACACAAGCCTCTTAGATAGCCTTATCCACCAGAGGGCAGACAGCAGAAGCAAGAACAACTACAATCCTGCAGCCTTTGGAACAAAAACCACATTCACAGAAAGATAGACAAGATGAAAAGGCACAGAGCTAAGTACCAGATGAAGGAACAAGATAAAACCCCAGAAAAACAACTAAATGAAGTGGAGATAGGCAACCTTCCAGAAAAAGAATTCAGAATAATGATAGTGAACATGATCCAGGACCTCAGGAAAAGAATGGAGGCAAAGATAGAGAAGATGCAAGAAATGTTTAAAAAAGACTTAGAAGAATTAAAGAACAAACAAACACAGATGAACAATACAATAACTGAAATGAAAACTACACTAGAAGGAATCAATAGCAGAATAACTGGGGCAGAAGAATGGGTGACCTGGAAGACAGAATGGTGGAATTCACTGCTGTGGAACCGAATAAAGAGAAAACAATGAAAAGAAATGAAGACAGCCTAAGAGACCTCTGGGACAACATTAAATGCAACAATATACGCATTATAGGGGTCCCAGAAGGAGAAGAGAAAGAGAAAGGACCAGAGAAAATATTTGAAGAGATTATAGTTGAAAACTTCCTTAACACGGGAAAGGAAATAGCCACCCAAGTCCAGGAAATGCAGCAAGTCCCATACAGGATACACCCAAGGAGAAACACGGTGAGGCACATAGTAATCAAACAGGCAAAAATTCAAGACAAAGAAAAATTATTAAAAGCAGCAAGGGGAAAATGACAAATAACATACCAGGGAGCTCCCATAAGGTTAAGAGCTGATTTCTCAGCAGAAACTCTACAAGGCAGAAGGGAGTGGCATGATATACTTAAAATGATGAAAAGGAAGAAACTACAACAAAGATTACTCTACCACGGCAAGGATCAAATTCAGATTCGATGGAGAAATCAAAAGCTTTACAGACAAGCAAAACATAAGAGAATTCAGCACCACCAAACCAGCTCTACAACAAATGCTAAAGGAAGTTCTCTAAGTGGGAAACACAAGAGAAGAAAAGGACCTACAAAAACAAACACAAAACAACTAAGAAAATGGTCATAGGACATTACATATTGAGAATTACCTTAAATGGGAATGGATTAAATGCTCCAACCAAAAGACACAGCCTTGTTGAATGGATACAAAATCAAGACCCATATATATGCTGTCTACAAGAGACCTGCTTCAGACCTGGGACACATACAGACTGAAAGTGAAGGGATGGAAAAAGATATTCCATGCAAATGTAAATCAAAAAAAGCTGGAGTAGCAATACTCATATGAGATAAAATAGACTTTAAAATAAAGAATGTTACAGAGACAGGGAAGGACACTGCATAATAATCAAGGGATCAATCCAAGAAAAAGATATAACAATTATAAATATATATGACCCCAACATAGGAGCACCTCAATACATATGGCAACTGCTAACAGCTATAAAAGAGGAAGTAGACAGTAACACAATAGTAGTGGGGGACTTTAACACCTCACTTACACCAATGGACAAATCATCCAAAATGAAAATAAATAAGGAAACAGAATCTTTCAATGACACAATAGACCAGATAGACTTAATTGATATTTATAGGACATTCCATCCAAAAACAGCAGATTACACTTTCTTCTCAAGTGTGCATGGAACGTTCTCCAGGATAGATAAGATCTTGAGTCACAAATAAAGCCTCAGTAAATTTAAGAAAATTGAAATCATATCAAGCATCTTTTCTGACCACAACGCTATAAGATTAGAAATGAATTACACGGGAAAAAAATGTTAAAAAACACAGACACATGGAGGCTAAACAATACGTTAATAACTAACCAAGAGATCACTGAAGAAATCAAGGAGGAAATCAAAAAATACCTAGAGACAAATGACAATGAAAACACGATGATCCAAAACCTATGGGTACAGCAAAAGCAGTTCTAAGAGGGAAATTTATAGCCCTACAAGCTTACCTCAAGAAACAAGAAAAATCTCAAATAAACAATTCAACTGTACACCTAAAGGAACTAGAGAAAGAAGAAAAAACAAAACCCAAAGTTAGCAGAAGGAAAGAAATCATAAAGCTCAGAGCAGAAATAAATGAAATAGAAACAACAAAAACAATAGAAAAGATCAATAAAAGTAAAAGCTGCTTCTTTGAGATGATAAACAAAATTGATAAACCATTAGCCAGACTCATCAAGTAAAAGAGGGAGAGGACTGAAATCAATAAAATTAGAAATGAAAAAGGAGAAGTTAAAACAGACTCTGCAGAAATACAAAGCATCCTAAGAGACTACTACAAGCAACTCTATGCCAATAAAATGGACAACCTGGAAGGAATGGACAATTTCTTAGAAAGGTATAACCTTCCAAGACTGAACCAGGAATAAATAGAAAATATGAATAGACAAATCACAAGTAATGAAATTGAAACTGTGATTAAAAAGTTTCCACTAAACAAAAGCCCAGGACCATATGGCTTCACAGGTGACTTTTATGAAACATTTAGAGAAGAGCTAACAGCCATCCTTCCCAAACTCTTTCAAAAAATTGCAGAGGATGGGGCTTCCCTGTTGGCGCAGTGGTTGAGAGTCCGCCTGCTGATGCAGGGGACATGGGTTCGTGCCCCTGTCTGGGAGGATTCCACATGCCGTGGAGCGGCTGGACCTGTGAGCCATGGTTGCTAAGCCTGCGCATCCAGAGCCTGTGCTCCACAATGGGAGAGGCCACAACAGTGAGAGGCCTGTGTATCGCAAAAAAAAAAAAAAATTGCAGAGGATGGAACACTCCCAAACTCATTCAATGAGGCCACCATCACCCTGACACCAAAACTAGACAAAGATACTACAAAAAAAGAAAATTACAGACCAATATCACTGATGAATATAGATGCAAAAATCCTCAACAGAATACTAGCAAACAGAATCCAACAACACATTAAAAGGATCATACACCATGATCAAATGGGATTTATCCCAGGGATGCAAGGATTCTTGAATATACACAAATCGATCAATGTGATACACCATATTAACAAATTGAAGAATAAAAACCATATGATCATCTCCAATGGATGAAGAAAAAGCTTTTGACAAGATTCAACACCCATTTATGATAAAAACTTCCAGAAAGTGGGCATAGAGGGAACCTACCTCAACATAATAAAGGCCATATACAACAAACCCACAGCAAACATCATTCTCAATGGTGAAAAACCGAAACCATTTCCTCTAAGATCAGGAACAAGAGAAGGATGTCCACTCTCACCACTATTATTCAACATAGTTTTGGAAGTCCTAGCCACAGCAATCAGAGAAGAAAAAGAAATAAAAGGAATACAAATTGGAAAAGAAGAAGTAAAACTGTCACTGTTTGCAGATGACATGATAGTATACATAAAGAATCCTAAAGATTTCACCAGAAAACTACTAGAGCTAATCAATGAATTTGGTAAAGTAGCAGGATACAAAATTAATGCACAGAAATCTCTTGCATTCCTATACACTAATGATGAAAAATCTGAAAGAGAAATTAAGGAAACACTGCCATTTACCATTGCAACAAAAACAATAAAATATCTAGGAATAAACCTACCTCTGGAGAGAAAAGACCTGTATGCAGAAAACTATAAGACACTGATGAAAGAAATTAAAGATGGTACCAACAGATGGAGAGATATACCATGTTCTTAGATTGGAAAAATCAATCTTGTGAAAATGGCTATGCTACCCAAAGCAATCTACAGGTTCAGTGCAGTCCCTGTCAAATACCAATGGTATTTTTCACAGAACTAGGGCAAGAAATTTCACAATTTGTATGGAAACACAAAATACCCCAAATAGCCAAAGCAATCTTGAGAACAAAGGATGGAGCGGGAGGAATCAGGCTCCCTGACTTCAGACTATACTACAAAGCTACACTAATGAAGATAATACTGTACTAGCACGAAAACAGAAACATAGATCAATGGAACAAGATAGAAAGCCAAGAGATAAACCCACGCATGTATGGTCAACTCATCTATGACAAAGCAGGCAAGGATATACAATGGAGTAAAGACAGTCTCTTCAATAAGTAGTGCTGGAAAAACTGGGCAGCTACATGGAAAAGAATGAAATTAGAACACTCCCTAACACCATACACAAAAATAAACTCAAAATTGATTAGAGACCTAAATGTAAGACTGGACACTATAAAACTCTTAGAGGAAAACATAGGAAGAACACTCTTTGACATAAATCACAGCCAGATCTTTTTTGATCCACCTCCTAGAGTAATGGAAATAAAAACAAAAATAAACAAATGGGACTTAATGAAACTTAAAAGCTTCTGCACAGCAAAGGAAATCATAAGCAAGATGAAAAGACACCCCTCAGAATGGGAGAAAATATTTGCAAATGAATCAACGGACAAAGGATTACTCTCCAAAATATATAAACAGCTCATGCAGCTCAATATTAAAGAAACACACTACCCAATCCATAAATGGGCAGAAGACCTAAATAGATGTTTCTCCAAAGAAGACATACAGATGGCCAAGAAGCGCATGGAAAGCTTCTCAACATCACTCTTTATTAGCGGAATGCAAATCAATACTACAGTGAGGTATCACCTCACACCAGTTAGAATGAGCATCATCAGAAAATCTACAAACAACAAATGCTCGAGAGGATGCGCAGAAAAGGGAACCCTCTTGCACTGTTGATGGGAATGTAAACTGATACAGCCACTATGGAGAACAGTATGGAGGTTCCTTAAAAAAACTAAAAATAGAATTACCATATGACCCAGCAATCCCATCCTGGACATATATCCAGAGAAAACCATAATTCAAAAAGACATATGCACCCCAATATTCATTGCAGCACTATTTATAATAACCAGGTCATGGAAGCAACCTAAATGCCCATCAACAGACGAATGGATAAAGAAGATGTGGTACGTATATACAATGGAATATTACTCAGACATAAAAAGGAACGAAATTGGGTCATTTGTTGAGACGTGGATGGATCTAGAGACTGTCATACAGAGTGAAGTAAGTCAGAAAGAGAAAAACAAATATCGTATATTAATACATGTGTGTGGAACCTAGAAAAATGGTACAGATGAACCAGTTTTCAGGGCAGAAGTTGAGACACAGATGTAGAGAACAAACGTATGGACACCAAGCGGGGAAAGCTGCAGGGATTGGGGATGGTGGTGCCATGAATTGGGCGACTGTGATTGACATGTATACACTGATGTGTATAAAATTGATGACTAATAAGAACCTGCTGTATAAAAAAAAAAAAGTCCCACCAAGTGTTACTAAAAGATTATATGAAACACCATAAAGCTCCTTGCAGCCTGTTTGCCCTGTAGTGTGCCCTCAATAATAAATAATATTTATTACTTAAATATGAATAGGAACTCATGTTTATTTGGGAAGCTTATAATGGAGAGAAACCTCCAAAATCTAGGGGTAAGTAACTTTTTAAATTGCTTCACCAGTTTAATCTCCTAATGGTAAACTTGGGATATATCATACTCTCAGAAAATATGGCTTCATAAGGTTTCTATCCCTTTCCAGAGACTCTCTTTGAACTCAGGTTAAAATCTATACTCTTCATTCTCCATGGTGCTAATTAAATGCCATTCTCTAAAAACAACTTTTATTATAGAAAGAGTTACATATTATAAAACTCTATTAATAACATAAAAAGATTCTTAAGTGAAGTATTAATTTAAAATACTTTTAGTGTGTCCTTATATATATATATATATATATATATATATATATGCACATGTATATCCACACAGACATATATGTGTGTGTGTGTGTGTGTGTGTGTGTATGTGTACATAATTATAGACAAAAGACTGGTTAAAATATATAAAAATACTGAGAATGGATTATAGGTGACTTTTATTCTTTATCTCTTTAAGAAATTTCTGGACATTTTACAATGCACCTGAATTATTTTCATTTTGAAAGAAAGGGAGAGGGAGACACATCAAGTTATAGGCAGCCTTGCAAGATCACTGCAGCAGACCCTAGATTTTTGAGGTTTGTACACTCACAGCCCCACCCTGCGTCTTCCAGAACCCACAACTGAGACAAGACCACAGCAGAGCTGGCTCCAGAGCTCCCTACCATTTTCTTATAAAGCCATGATTTTTTATAGCTAGCTTCCAAATGGAGCAGGTGGGGAAGCCTGCTCATTCATATTCAAGTTTGAGAGTATAATCTTGATAATAATAGTAGCTTAACATTTATTGATATTTACTGTGTGCCAGCCTCTTCGACTCTCCATGTATTCATTCATGTAATTCTCATAATATCCCCAGGAGGTGGGTTCTCGTCACTTAGTAAACATTAAGCTCCCAACCTGTAACAGGCACTGTTCAAAGCATTTGGGCAACAGTGAACAAAACAGAGATTCTTTGTGGAGCTTCCATTCTGGTGGTGGAAGACAAATAATGTCTCCAAGTTACAAACATAGAAACTGAGATACAGAATGGTTAGACAACTTTATCAAAGTCTGTGATTTGAACACAATGTCCCATCTCCAATATTCGTACTCTCAACTACTACACTTCAATTGGTGAAAAAAGAAGTCCCATTGGAAGGATGATGCAACAGAACCTGTAATGTGCACTTACTGAGATGTTTCCTGAGTATAAACTCAGTCTGACCTTGTATGTTATGCACAAAAGAATCATTTCAAATCCTTTCAGTTGAAAAATGTTGGCTTTGCAGTCAAATGCCATTTAGTTTGAGTGAGAAGAGACAAGGTAATCCCTAAATTCCAAGTATTCCTAGGTGTATGTATATTAATTACATGCCAGAAATACTAGTGAAGGAATGTGATAGGCTGGCAGATGTACTCTGCCTGATTTCCTGTTCAAGTGGATTGGACAGCAGGTCCTCCTAAAACTAAGTCTGATCAAGGTTTTACAGAAGCAGGAGAAGAAAGACAAGGAAACGTATCTCCTCTCCTCCTAGCCTGGAACTGAACATGGATACTCCTCGCTACAGGTCAACTTTTCAACAAGAACGGTCTAGGCTGGGCTACAGGCCAGACTCTGGAACCATACCCAAAGAAAGTTCCTCTAGTTCTGTGCATGCAAGAGAGATGAGGCTCAGTGTTTGAAAAGCTTTGACTGAGCCGCACTGTGCCAGAGCACATTTCTTTTATGCGTCTGCTAATTAGTCTGTATGCTTATGTTTATGTTTAACTGAAAGGAAAAATATTCTGAAATAATGAATGAAAAATTAAGACAACAAACCAAGACATTAAGCTGCTAGCTGGGGCCTACTATTTGGATTTACTCTGAGCCTTTGAATGATATGAATGATTTAAACTTAAATTCTAAGCTAATTTCCTTCAAAAAGTGGTTAAGTCCACTGGTATCTCTGTATAAGTGGGCTTAGAATTAGAGTGGAAGAGGCTAAACATGATCCCAGGCCCATATTGAGGGATTTCAAATGAAAGCAATGGTACCAACCACATCCCCCCAAGATTTAAAACACTGAGTTTCTCCAAAGTGGAACCCTCCAACTTCTTCATGGTTACAGCCACTGTACGTAGCATATAGTAGGCTCTTAATAAATGCCTGTTATATCAATGGCTCAGTACATAGTTTTGATTCCTTAAGCAGGAATGAAGAGGATTTTTTAGAGGTTCTCTATCTATAAGGAGCTTTTTATGCAATTTCCACAATAGTCTTGAAAAAAGTCAGAGTATTTATTAACTCTGTCAGATCTATCAATAGATAAAGTAACTCTAGTGAGTTCAGGGTAGATGAAGAATAACACCAAAGCAAAGCCTCTGGAAGAAACATTACATGAGTCACAGGAAAGAGAAGTTCAGAGAAAACCACAATAATACATTTTACGTGCACCGTGTTCCTTCAGTCATCTTGAAATACCTCCCTCCTGAGGTATAAGCAACTTCCATCCTCTTCTCTAGCCTGGGTTACAAAAGCTTTCAGAGATGTTTTGTGAGGAGCACGAAGCTGTGGGCGGCTGTTCTTTATTCCTCTTTGGCGCACACAGCACCCTGTCTTTCCGACCCTGAGCTCTCTTTTTGTACCTTGCTAAGCAGAACATACAACAGAATAATGGGTTCGTTTTCGGGGGTCTCAATAGTGCCCTTTCTTCCTGTTTTCATTAAAATAATGAATGTCAGTCTTCGATCCAGTGTGACTGCAGGTTAATTGGCAAGCTTTTTGCTGGGAGGGGTTGTCAGTCTGGGAGTTGTCAGGCCCTGCTGTGTGCTGCTGATAGCCACAGCTGTGGAGTGGGCCCAGCAGAAGCAGCCTGATTAGCCCTGCGATTATTTCATATACAATAGAATCAAGCTGAGATACTACAACAATGAGGTGTCTGTCTTCTTTCCAAACAAAGTACAGGAAGCAACAGCAGAAAAGGAGGGCTGGGGAGAGGGTGGAACACTTCACGTGCCATCAATCTCCAGTGATCCTAGAAGAGTCCGGTGGAATCTTGGTTCTACAGAGGTGGCCATGGTCATTTACTATTATTTTTTTTCCTTTGTAACCATTTTTTTTATGCTAAAATACACGTAACATAAAATTAAGTGTACAATTCAGTGGCATTAAGTACATCCACAATTTTGTGCAACCATCACCACAATCTATTTCCAGAACTTTTTCATTACTCCAAATAGAAACTGTATACCCATTACCTGGGACTAGGGAAAGATTTCTAACTCTTACGCAAATCCAGATGCAATGAAATACTTTTGATTACTTAATGATAAAAAAAAATGTGCATGATATAATCAAAAGACAAATAAATGAGTGTAAAATACTGGTAATATAATTACAGATAAAGTGTGGGGGTTTTTGCTTTTGTTTTTCCCTGTGCTGATTTAAATCAGACACATTAAGAAGCAAATTAAACAAAATCACATTTTGGGGACTAAGCTAGGGTATAAACAGGCAAACAGACAGTCAAAGGGTTTAGTGTGTTTTGTAAAACCAACCAACCAACAAACATTCCAACCGGATAAAAAGCCTGTCTTCTTTTATAAAAGCACAGTCTCACAGGTATCTGCCTCCTCTTCTTCTAAATGTGCCTCACAGACTGCACTGTGAAAAATCAATCCTACCAGAGAGCCTTGTTTTGTAACTTTTCTCTGTGGGCAAGCTTTTTCCTAAGAGTATACAAAAGGTTCAGAGGTACACTAACTCTGTCATGGCCATTAGCATTTTATGTGATAAAGCATGGCTGTTGCTCACTAAATATACACTAGTATGTCACTTAGGAAGTGGCTTAGTCCGTGCGGGCTTAGCAACAGACTGGGTTGCTGAAAAACAACAGAAATTTACTCCTCACAGTTCTGGAGGCCAAGATCGAGGCACCAACATGGTCACCTTCTGGGAAGGGTCTTCTTCCTGATTCATAGCTGGCACCTTCTCTCTGTGTCCTCACATAGTGGAAGGGGTGAGGGAGCTCTCTGGAGCCTCTTTTATAAGGGCTTAATCCCATTCATCTCACTAAGCCCCTTCCAAAGGCTCCACTTCCTAATACTATCAAGAGTTAGGATTTCAACATAGGAATTTTAGGGAGACACAAACATTCAGACTATAGCAGCAAATTAATGGTGCAACACAAAAATCAATATATCCTAATGGTTTCCAAAGGTCAGTTGGCTTCAGAAACTTCTTTGGTCCTATAAGGACTCCTTTGCCATCAGGAGAGGGGTGGCAGCTGCAGAGACAATAATAATTTTGCCAAAGTGACAGGAGGCCCTTTAGCCAATTGTCCCTCTTTGAACCCATTCACTTTTTACTATGGACCCCTGTGGCAGAATTTGAGTAAAGCAACAATAGCAACATGGCTTCAAAAACAAAGGACGAGAGAAAAATTTGGAAATCTCAGAGGGTGGAACTGAATATTTGCCACATTCATCAAGTACTTATGACTACTCTTGATGCCATCGAATGTACTATGGATGCTATTTGCTATGAAACACAAATTCTATCTTGAAAATATGAGTTATATGTTTGTCTCTTAATCTCCTCTTCTATTTTAGAATTCCATAATACAGATTTCTAATAAACCCAAACAGAAATGGATAGGAATACCTGATTCCCTAACTGGCAATATTTGCTGCTGAGTATTTCTCTGGTTATCACCAACCAGAGTAATTGTTTGATCTTTAGAATTTTTCAAAATAAGGTATCAAATTCATTTTCTACTATTGGTCCAACTGCATTATGGAAATTTGAACACAAAAGGTAGAAATATCATATGCTAAATCAATCTTCTTGGATTATTCAATACTTATTCATGTTTTGGGTATATTTAGTATTGAGTCAGATTTTAATATAGTGCACATACTTTTTTCCTCAGCCTGAAGCAATGAATTTTAGGGCCACTCACTTCAAATGTCTCACACCCTCCTCCCCTCACACACACATACCCAATAACCATTGTAGATTGTATCCTGTCAAACTTCTAAGGTCAGATCCACAGATTTTATGGTATTGGGGACATCATTAGGTTTGGCCATTTAGGGATTAAAAAAATGACAGAAAATATTGTGGTCGTGGGCTTCCCTGGTGGCGCAGTGGTTGAGAGCCCGCCTGCTGATGCAGAGGACACGGGTTCGTGCCCCGGTCCGGGAAGATCCCACATTCCGCGGAGTGGCTAGGTCCGTAAGCCATGGCCGCTGAGCCTGTGAGTCCAGAGCCTGTGCTCCGCAACGGGAGAGGCCACAACAGTGAGAGGCTCATGTACCGCAAAAAAAAAAAAAAAAAAGATTGTGGTTGCCCTTAGCAACTACTGCATCACATGCTATTTGTGTTATCTGTGAGCTGCAGAGCATCACCTTCTTTTTAAGAAACACAAACATGCACATATAGTACACCCCACGATAGTTTTCAGCTAATCACAGATTCAACAATAATAATAACATAAGAAGTGGAGCACACATTCATTTGGTTTCACTCTCCTGTTTATCATGTGGATATTTTCAAGATGTAATACTTTATTTTGTCTTGTTTTTAAGAAACAACTTCACTGAATGATTTTTATGATGAAAATAAGAGGCAGTGGAGCATTAGATTTGATCACAGTAGCGGGCTGTTTAAAATAACAATAACTACTTAAGTCAATAATTTGAAAGACTCCCCAGTATAGAAATCTGGCTCTCAGATGATTTTCCTCAACATATTAGGCATTTCTCACTGTAAAAATAAATAATATTCTTTAAATTTCCCTGTAAAACAAAAGACTTCACCTGAGGTTCTTTTTCTTTTCTTTTCTTTTTTAAGGTGGGGAAACATTGATGGAGACTTATCACTTCAAGAATTTCTCTCCAGTAAGATATTGTGTAGTCACTAGGGTCATTCACAAATATTATGTTTCTCCTTCTGGTCCATGGCAGGGTTGAATTGTACGTCCTTTGAGTTTAGCTGAGGTCATGTGGCTTATTTTGGCCAATAAAATATGAGCAGAAAGGACACAGGTTACTTGATGGATGAAGCCTTTAGAGCCAGTACTCAGTTGGCTACTTTCCCATTTCCTGCCTCTTCAGCAGTTGTGGAAACAGATGTGGAGATGGAGTTTCCATCAGCTCAGACTCCTGAGTTGCTACCCTGAGTAGGACCCACCTGCAGCTAAGATTTTGAGGGTTTTCAGTTACTACAACATTATCTTGCACAATTTGATAAATATAAAGATGAAAAGAAAACAAACCAAAACCCTAAATAAGGCTACTGAATTTTAATCACTGCAGAGGAGGTTAGATTGTTTTTGTTTCACCTTTGGCTTACTAAATTGAGGATAGGGTTGCACTTTCTTTCCAGGAACCCTATGGTAGATTACAAAAATTGCCTCACCCCTTCTTTTATCCTTGTCCTTTGCCATATTTTTTTCAGAGTCCTCTATTTGACACTGGGTTTAGCCATATTACCTCCTTTGGGAAGTTAGTGAACATGAAAGAAGAGTCTTGAAAATGATTGCACCATTGGGCATACCCTCTCTCTTTTTCCTCTTCCATTGCCATCAGAACATGTCTGGGATAACCTGCTGAATGGTAAGAGATGTGTGAACAGAACCAAGTTGCCCTCAGCAGCCCAGCCAAGGTCAGTTTAAGTGAGCGGGCAGCCAGCCAAATCCCAGACATGTGAGAACCCAACGAAGATCAGCAAAGCCCCTAGAAAGCCATCATAGGCACATGAGCAATAAACACTTAATGTTGTATGCCAACGAGGTTTATGATTGTTTGTTGCAGGACATTATTGTGGAATTAGACAATTGATGCATCCTCCTAACCCTCCACTCCTCATCCCTAATCTACATAGGCCCCTCTGAAACATTATCCCCATACAGCAACTCTATACTTGCTGTTTCTTCACAAGTTTTCCTCCCACTTCTCTCATGTTAATGAGCAATTATTTCCTTAGGAGGTACATGATACAAGTTACCTTTTACACAACTGGTGGCATGTAGTCTTCATCTTTCTAGCTTTTATGTTCTACTGCTAGGCATATTGGCTTGTCTTACCTAGTTATCCTCTTTGTGTCAACATTGGATTAAAAACAGGCTTCTACCCAAATTGCGTGTGTGTGTGCCTGTGTATGTAAAAAAATCACATATGTTGGGAAATTTCTTATATGCAAAAGTATTTCTAAATCTGTATAATTTTCATTAATCAAGTCTTCTCCTCTCTTCTAATCCAGACAACTGGCTCAATGGGAGAATTAATCCTGTGTATTTTATACTTCAGCTAACATTCAAGTGGCTTTTTTATGTTCTCTTGCCTTACAACTGAAGGTAGGCTAAGGAAGGCAAGACACTACCAGGGGATGAAAGGGATCTATCTGAAATTTTAGTAACCAATTTTCCAATTTCTTATCAATTTCTCTTCTTAAAATTGTGTTAAGTTATATTTAGTTGGTTGAGTTCATCTTATAAGAAAGGAAAAATGTATTTTTGAGAATAATTATAAGCCAAAATGCAGAAAAATATTTATGGTATCCCAAAATATATTACTTTACAGATTTCTTAAGATTCCCTCAATCCACTATGGCACTTTTGCTTATAAAACATCTCAGCCTTGTCCAAAAGATGTTTACAGATGTTAAAAGGGGATGTTTTAGGCAAGTCAATATTATGTTGAATCAATATTACTTCTAACAGTCAGAGCACACCACCACATTATTTTAATACTTTCTGAAGGTTTTAATCACCAGGTTTGTAATGTCCTTTTAAGAACATGAAAATGCTTTTTCTCTCCTTATTCATTTTTTCTTTCCCCACCTGGAAAGTATTGATTCCCTCTATTTTTCTCTTAAGTGTATATTATAAGCTCCTGGCCAATGTGATTGCATTCCTATTTTTTGTTTTGTCAACATCAAAGATATATTAGTAGTTCTCTAGAAGTAATTTTAGCCATTTTGTGCCACCTTTTGGATACGATTATGGAAGTACAATCTTAAAAACCAAATCTAAACCTCTAATGAGACAAAGAGGAGTGACTAAAGTTTGGTTGTGTTTTTCTTTCTGTTATGCTATCAGAGAACAAACAGAGCTCTTTTAAGTGGTCTCACTCTGCATGCATTTCTGCTTCCATATGCATTTAACAGGTATATGGATAGTTTTGACTAATTTATAAAGTGTAATAGTTTGCCTGACAATAAATTGTCATTTACTCATTGTAAGTCCACAAAGTCTATCAAAGCAAATCACAATTTTGGAGTACTGCTAAACACTCTGCATATTTTCATAGTAAATCAGTGCTTGTTTATTTAACACAGGTGTTTCTGTAATTGCACTGCTTTAGGAAAATTCAATGCTCAATGGCCCTCAAGCACTTCCACCTGTCGAGTGTATGGCCCATTATTATTATACCAAACAAAATCATAAAATGTGTAAAATGTTAACTGATTAAAGACTTGGTTTTGATTATTTGGATTCTGGTTATGCTTTTCTTGTCACTTCATTCATGTTAAGCACATTTTCACCCCCCTCAAAAGAAGTTAGTTGCTAATGATATATTTAGCAAGAAAAACAGATGTTATATTCACATTGAATTTAAGGAACAAATAGTTTTCTAGTTATAAATCAGATTTTGAAGATGAGGGAAGCAAAATAGAAAGCCAGTGAACTATTGCATCAATATAATTCCATGCTATACTGTTCTAAAACATACTGAGATGACAGTTCATTGCAAGGTTATAAATTATTTTATAAATCATTCAAAAAGCTTTTTTTGAACACAAATAGGCATGGAGCTGGGAGGGGGTGGTGCTTTGCATTGTGCTACGAGAAAATGCAAGGTCTTTGCCCCCTCAAAAACCTTACCATCTAGTTTGGAATGCAAAATGAATATGGCAAACAATTAGCAAACAAGCAGAGGCTAAGACTTCACAATGAGGTGAAATTGGAGGTGAACTTTTGAAAACTTGAATAGAAAAGAGATGATCTTCTCAAGGTGGGTGGGAAACAATTAGCACTAGCAAAGGCATAAAGTCAGGAATAAACATGAAGAAGGCCTTGAAAAGTGTAGCTTGAAAAACTGGAAAAATGAGCTACCATCTTTGTTATATTCAGAAGTTTAGATTGTAGTAATTTTATCGTCATTTATTACTCAGCATTTTCAAATTTCCATTATAACTTCTTATTTGTTCTGACTGATTTAGAAATGCGCTTTTAATTTCTGAAAGTATCAGTGTCCTTTCCTTATTGATAATCCAATTCAATTGCATTATCATCAGAAATTATTCTGTATATCTATTCTCTGAAATTTTTGATAGCTTCTTTATGTTTAATGTGTATTCAGTTTTCATGAACGTGTTCTTATAAAGAAGAGGCACACCCTCTAACTGTTGAGTGCAGGATATAATATGTAATTAGGATTATATAATTATATGTTCTGTAATTAGAAATATATACATATATATATATATAAAATCCTGCACTTAACAGTATGTATCCTTTAAGTAAAATATATTAATTTTCTAATGCAAATATTCTAAAATTTTTATTAAACTCGGTCTGCTTAACATGTCAATTGAGAGAAGTCTGTTGAAATCTTACAACTATAATGATTGATTTGTATATTTCTCCCTGAAGTTCTATCATTTTTTGCTCTATAAATCTTGAAGCTATGTTATTAGATGCACACACATAATCCCTCTATCATCATGTAGTGACCCTCTTTACCCCTAACAATATTTTATCTTATGGTATCTTTTGTCTGGTATTAACATAGCTGTGCCAACATTTTAAAATATCTGTTAGTATATAGTTAGTATCTGTCTGGTATATATTTTTCAATCCTTTTCCTTTTAAATTTTCCATGTTTTTAAGTATTAGACATATCTCTCTTTTTTTTTTTTTTGCCATATGCGGGCCTCTCACTGTTGTGGCCTCTCCCGTTGCAGAGCACAGGCTCCAGACATGCAGGCTCAGCAGACATGGCTCACGGGCCTAGCCACTCCGCGGCATGTGGGATCTTCCTGGACCGGAGCACGAACCCACGTCCTCTGCATCGGCAGGTGGACTCTCAACAACTGCGCCACCAGGGAAGCCCTAGACATATCTCTTGAAAAAAGTATTTGGATTTTTTTAGCCAGTATGACAATCTTAGTCTTTTAATGGATGAGTTTAATTCAGTAATATTTACTATGACTTACTGATATATTCAATCTTGAACTTGTTTCTACAGTCTTTATACTTTCCCTTTCTCTTGATGAACTTTGAAAAGAATAAAATAAACTAATATCAAAGTTTCAAGGACATTAAAACACTTTAGTCCTGATCACTCCCTTCTGACTTCCACAATATTGTTTTTCATTATTTTAGTTCTCTTTTTTTAAACTCATACATTGAGTATAATTTTTGTACTTATTTCATAAGGATATCTGTTTTTATACCTACAAATCACTATTTTCTGTGCCCTCCATTCACTTTTTCCTCTAAGACATTACTTCTGTGGTTATTTTCCCTCTACCTAAAGACCCCCTTTAGAAGTTCTTTGTTAATAATCTGTTGGTGATGAACTCTCTCACTTTTGGTTATTTCAAAATGATTTCTTTCTACCTTTATTATTGAGAAATGGTTTTCTGGGTACACAATTGTAGGTAGACAGTGATTTTCTCTCAACAGTTTTAAGATATTATTCTACTCTCCTGGATTTCATTATTCTACTTAATAAGTCTGCAGTTATTCTAATTGTCATTCCTTTGTAGGTGACTGTTCTTCCTCTGGATTTTTGTAAAACCGTTTTGCCTTTGTTGTCTTGCAGGTGCACTACAATATCCCTAAAAGTGTTTTGTGTGTGCGTTTTTGTTGTTGTTGTTGTTTTTGCGGTATGCGGGCCTCTCACTGTTGTGGCCTCTCCCGTTGTGGAGCAACAGGCTCCGGACACACAGGCTCAGCGGCCATGGCTCACGGGCACAGCCGCTCCACGGCATGTGGGATCTTCCCGGACCGGGGCATGAACCCATGTCCCCTGAATCGGCAGGTGGACTCTCAACCACTGCGCCACCAGGGAAGCCCATGTGTGTGTGTTTTAAATCATGCTTGATAACTGTTAAATCTTGTATCAATGCACTTGTTTGTTTCTTTATTAATCAGTTCTGGAATATTTTCATTTATTATCTCTTTAAATAAAGTTCTTCTCTATTCTCTATATTATATTCTCCTGCCATAGTTAATTATCTTAGACTTTCTCATTTTATCCTGTCTCTAAAATCTCCTTATCTCTCTAGGCAATATCATCTCAGTCACTCTTTTTTCTTTTCAGTTCTTTATAATCTACTCTAAAACCTAAACAGTGAGTTTTAATTTAACTATTTTGTCATTTATTAATGTTGTATTTGACAATTTATCAAATGTTACTGGTCATTTTTGATAGTCTTTTATTGTTTCCTCATTTGATATGATCTTTCATGTCATTAAACATTTCATACATAGTTACTTACAACACCTGAAGTTCTTGAGAATATAAATTTGTTAACCCTGAAGGAAAGAGGAAGTCAGGGATTTAATTAAGTCCATCAAACTGCCCTTCAAATGTAGATTCTACAGGCAAAAGTATCAATTATGGAAGAGATGAAGGAATAATACATATAAAGTTTTCTTTTGGAACTTACAAGATAACAACTTTGAGTCAACCAGGAGATGAGTGGAAAAACTACAACAAAGGACAGTCAGTGAACATTGAAAATCTTTAACAGTATACCTAAGACTAAAGCCGTTGGATGGAATACAGAGAAAGGACACAAGAAAAATTGTGTATGTCCTAATAATGGTAAAATAATTGAACTAAAATAAATCGAAAGAATGGAGAAAGAAAGTAGAGGCAGGAGCCAGAACTGGTTCACTGATTGCCTTATCTGTAACAGCTGGGATTCAAAGAATATCATTTAAAAATTTCAAAGCAATAGAACACAGAGGTGAACCAAGGAGTAGGGTAGGGGGTGGATAGTAGGAGTGATCCATGTCTCTTCAGGAGGGAGTATTTTACATTGATATAGTTTTAAATTTCTGGTACATGGTAATAATAAAAAGCAGATGTATTCAGTTGTTTTTGTTATTGCTTTTAAATTCCTTATAGACAGTATACCTCCTTATTGCTATGCCCAGGTTGGTCTACTCCCACTGTTCCCCCTTGATATGCTACCAACAGGAGTATAAGCATATCAAACACTACTACCCAAAGTAATCTACAGATTCAATGCAATCCCTATCAAATTACCAAGGGCATTTCTCACATAATTAGAACAAAAAATTTTACATTTTGTATAGAAAGACCCCAAATAGCAAAATCAATCACCAGAAAGAAGAACAGAGCTGGAGGAAGCAGGCTCTGTGACTTCAGACTATACTACAAAGCTACAGTAATCAAAACAATATGGTACTGGCACAAAAACAGAAATATAGATCAATGGAACAGGATACAGAGTCCAGAGATAAACCCATGAACCTATGGCCACCTAACCTATGACAAAGGATGCCAGAATATACAGTGGAGAAAAGCCAGTCTCTTCAATAACTGGTACTGTGAAAACCAGACAGCTACATGTAAAACAATGAAATTAGAACACTCCCTAACACCAAACACAAACATAGACTCAAAACGGATTAAAGACCTAAGTGTAATGCCAGATACTATAAAACTCCTAGAGGAAAATATAGGCAGAACACTCTTTGACATAAATCACAGCAAGATCCTTTTTGATCTACCACCTAGAGTAATGAAAATAAAAACAAAAATAAACAAATGGGATCTAATAAGACTTAAAAGCTTTTGCCCAGTGAAAAAAACCATAAACAAAACAAAAAGACAACCCTCAGAATGGGAGAAAATATTAGCAAATGAAGCAACTGACAAGGAATTAATCTCCAAAATATGCAAACAGCTCATGCAGCTCAATATCAGAAAAACCAAAGAACCCAATCAAAAAATAGGCATAAGACCTAAATAGACATTTCTCTAAAGAAGACATACAGATAGCCAACAAACACATGAAAAGATGCTCAACATCACTAATTATTAGAGAAATGCAAATCAAAACTACAATGAGGTGTCACCTGACACCAGTCAGAATGGCCATCATTAAAAAGTCCAAAACAATAAATGCTGGATAGGGTGTGTAGAAAAGGAAACCCTCATACACTGTTGGTAGGAATGTAAATTGGTACAGCCACAATGGAGAAGAGTATGGAGGTTAGTTAAAAAACTAAAAATAGAGCTACCATATGACCCAGCCAACTCACTCCTAGACATATATCGGTAGAAAACCATAATTTGAAAAAATTCATGCACCCTGATGGTCATTGCAACACTATTTATAATAGCCAGGACATGGAAACAACCTAAATGTCCATCAACAGAGGAATGGATAAAGAAGATGTGGTACATATACACATGGAATATTACTCATCCATAAAAAGGAACAAAATTGTGCCATTTACAGAGACATGGATGGACCTAGAGATTGTCATACAGAGTGAAGTAAATCCGAAAGAGAAAAACAAATATCATATAATACCGCTTATATGTGGAATCTAGAAAAATGGTACAGATGAACTTATTTGCAGAGCAAAAATGGAGTCACAGATGTAGAGAACAAACTTATGGTTACCAAGGTGGGAACAGGAGGGTAAGATTAGTTGGGAATTGGGATTGACATATATACACTACTATGTATAAAATAGATAACTAATGAGAACCTACTGTATACCACAGGGAGCTCTACTCAATGCTCTGTGGTGACCTAAGTGGGAAAGAAATCTAAGAAAGAGTGGATAGGGCTTCCCTGGTGGCACAGTGGTTGAGAGTCTGCCTGCCAATGCAGGGAACGCGGGTTTGTGCCCTGGGCTGGGAGGATCCCATGTGCCACGGAGCAGCTGGGCCCAAGAGTCATGGCTGCTGAGCCTGTGCGTCCGGAGGCTGTGCTCTGCAATGGGAGAGGCCACAACAGTGAGAGGCCTGTATACTGCAAAAAAAAAAAAAAAAAAAAGAGTGGATATATGTATACATATAACTGATTTACTTTGCTGTATAGCAAAAATTAACACAATATTGTAATGTAACTACGATAAAAATTTTAAAAAGAAAAAAAGTAATATTACTGACTAAAATTGATTGGTGAGAGGATGAGGAGGAAATGATGAGGGGAGACATGCTAATTTTATCATTGCTTCCAGTAGGAAACTAACAAATACAGTTTAAAGGAATATAGTACCAAGGTATTATGTACAGTCATTACAAATATAATTACTTCAACAAAAATACAAACTTTTCTAGGTGTCAAGGGATCTATTAAAAAGTAAAGCAAAGCAAGCAAACCACACTGTGGAAGATTTTACTTTAAAAAAACAAAAAATGATGCAAAATGCTATGACATTCATAACATATCTGTTAAATCTCTAAATGTAAATTTGTTAAATTTACAAATTAAAAGAGTAATGATTTCTGATGTTATCCAAAAGATAAACTCAATTATATATAAGAAATAGATATCAAACAAAATGATTGAGACTGATTGAAAATAAAAGGATGGACAAACTTATCCTGAGAACAAGCAAACAAAATGAAAGCATTGATCATGATCTTACTATTAGACAAGATGACATTCAATTTCAGCTGATTTAAGGATGAAATTCAAGATCATAGGGAGATTAGAAGGAAATTACTTGATAGATAAGGAATAAAGAAAAACTATTACCAAGTATTTGAGATATTTAGGCGAAAAGAGAATTTTAATATTATCTGGAAGTTATACCTGGGCTGAGTGGAAAGTAACTTTGATCAATCACAGGACCACTATAAAGTTCTCATTCCAGTCTTCCTTCTTTTTCTGAGAATTTATTGTGTACCAACTATGTGTCAGGCACCGTGTTAGCCACTTGGAAATCAGCAGTGAATTAAACACATAGAAATAATGGCTTCCACAAATCTGCATTCTAGTGAGGAGAGACTTCCAATAAAGATGTAACCAGTCAGAAAATATTCCAAGAATAAAGATAAGTGTCAAGGAGGAAAATATAACGGGAAAGTGGGAAAAGAGGATGTAGAGGACATCATAATTTTAGATAGGGTAGCCAGAGAAGGCCTTATCAAGACAGTAACATTTGAGCAAAAACCTAAAGAGGTTAAAAAAAAAAAAAACATAAAATCAAATATGAAGGGAGAGTGTTGATGGCAGAGGGAACAGTAAATGCATAGTCTCTGAGATGGGTGTATGTATGCATGGCAAATGTAAGGAGATTTAAGAAGGTTAGTGTGGCTGAAATTGAGGGAATGAGGCCAGGTACAGAAGGATATAAGATCAGAGAAATAATGAGGAATCGGTAGCATAGTCTTCAGTGCCTTGTAAACCATTATAACCATTATAAGGACATTGGCTTTTACTTTGAGTGAGATAGACAGCCATTAGAGGACTTTAATGGGAGGAGGGATATAATCTCCTGCTTACAGGCAGGAGGGAAAGGGAGAAAGAATGAATCAGATTGGTAAAGAGAGAGGGCATAATTAAGTTCCTATATTATGTTGCATTTAAAGCTGAAGATTTTATTTTTCTTTCCACCTCATTAATAAAGCTACTGTAGTGTCCTTAGAGTACAACATTTATAAAATGCTCATTCAATGATGAATTAAGTTTACAACTGCTGAAATTAAATATAACATTCTAGAACAATTATCAAACTTTAGGGTGCATCAGAATTACTTGGAAGGTGTGTTAAAATCACAGATTTCCGAGCCCAACACACAGTTTCTGACTCAGTACTGCTGAGGTGGGACCTGAGAATTTGCATTACTTTTTTTCCCCATATTTTTAATTACCTTTATTGCACAAATATAGCATACATATGCTCTATATACATATATCTGAAACTTCATTTTCAATTTTTCAGGAATTCAAATACATAATATATTATCATCTTGAGAATACAAAGAACACAACACAGAGGAAGATTGAGAAAATAGGTTCCCAGTAGTTAGTCACTAGTATTCTACAGCTTTCCTTTTAGTGTTTTCTATTGGAATTTTTAAATGTCCTGCCATGGCTCTGTAAGAATAGAGCTGCCTGGAACGGAAAACAATGAAAAAAAAAAAATGGACCCAAAGTGAAAAAGAGTCAAGAAGGAAATCCAAGAGGGAGAATCTATTTTGAAACTAAATATAAGGACTCCCTTCAGCCAGAGGGTACACATCCAAATAGGTGCTAAGGGAAGAAGTGAGATCCTCCCATTTCACTCTCAAAATTGCCTCTTAACTGACAAAATAGCTGGTGCCAGTTCACCTAAGAGTGGGACCCCTTCACAGCACTGTAAAAGGAATGGTGGGCAGAGGGAGGGAAAGTGGTGGGGGAGCAACTTGCTTCTGACATACCCCTGGTGATGGGTATTGCAGCCATCATTTGGGCAAAACCTACCACAGCTAAAGCCATGGCTCGCCAGCTTGCTTCATAAATGATGGTGCATGTAATAGCTTTCTGTTGAAAAGCTGGATTGAAAAAGTAAATGTTTATGAAAAGGAGCCAGATACCCAGGTAGCAAGGTAATGTGGGTACTGAACAAGAGTTAAGTGCTTTCAACCTCTCTGCTCTACAAATTAGGTTAAAAACTCTAAACCCTTTAACTTTAGGACAAATAATGGGGCCATTACAAAGTAACGCTGTGCTTCAAATGCAGCAACTAGATGGAGCTGCAAGAAAGTAACTGCTTCTCTAGAATATAACTAGGAAAATATAGCCCCTTGAACCTCCTTCATCCAAGAGACACCCACTGATCAGAGATGCTGCACTATTCAATAGACAAAAGAAGAGTGGGGTGCCACCAACACAATGCTCTTGTCACAGGAAGAGACATGTAAACGCACTAGAAGAGGGCTGCACCCAGCACTGGATGTTCGCTGAATAAGACAAGCCGGAGGGAGGATATACAGCAGAGACCCAGGAAACAGGTCTTTCTTCACATCCACCCCTATCAAAATTCTGAATCTGTAAACACTGAGATCAGTCTGTCCATTTTTAGAGTCTTCAGTTAATGGAAAAAATAAGTTCTGAGGTTTTTGTCTCTCCTGAAATTGCTAAACAGGGCTTCACAAAGAGGCACACAAGGGTCATGAGATGATTCTGAAATAAGTTAAAGAATTTAAAGATGGAGAAAACTTTACAGATGTTAGAGGTTATTTCCCCACCAAAGAGACCCTGGCCTTTAGAGCCCTGCATAGTCAGTCACAAGTATCATAAGACCCACTATTCCCCTGCCCTGATAGTGAACAGGAGATAAGAAATACTTTCTTGGCTGTACAGCAAGGAACAACACCAGGGAGTGACACAACCAGCCTGAACTCAATGGAGAAGCTATGAAAACAACTGCTCAATAATTTTGGTTCTGGGGAGGGAACGGGTTCCGAGCTACCCTCACAGATTGGTGCTGTCAAGGTCATTTTGATTCTTCAAGTCTGTCCTTAACATCCTGCCAGTGCTCTTCAGAACTGGACCCAGTTGGATGGCTGTGGTGCCTGGTTTTGAACAGAGCTGGATGCAGTGATAAAGTCTCCCCACAAGTCATTGCTTGTAGAAACTGGAGCTGGTGCTGGTGTCGTTACAAGAGCAGGAGAATCCAAATATAAAAGGATATCTGCATCACTACCTCCATGATTGGATTTTGGTATGGGTGGTGGATTGACATGATTGCTGACGGCAACTGAGGAGGATGGTGAAGGAATTGTGACTCTGCCTCCAGATGGGGGTGGGAGTAAGCTTAGGCCCCCAGCTCCTGTAGTCTTGGACTTAGAAGCACCCTCAACTTGATGGTCTGCCCTTCCTTGAAGCCCAGATCCAACTTGGGACGATTATCCATTTCCTGAGATTCTTTGGAAATCTCAGATTCCTGCTTTACCCACTTGAAGTGATCTTGCAAAGAGACATTAAAGTCGAAGGCATCACCCCGATCTGAGCAGCCAATGCCAATGAAAGCACTATGCCCAGTACCATTCTGGATCCGGATTACAAAGTAGCAGCTGGAATCTGTCACTGTCTCCACAGTAATACCAGGATATTTTTCTACTGGTGCCTGAGCAAAGAGCTCCCCTGAAACTTTATCCTCGAGTTTGATATAAGCAATCTTTTCTTTTGACGTGATTCAGAGGCGACCAGTCCAATCAGATTGATCTCATTTCCAGTCAGATGCCCTGCAACTGTGGTTGGAGGCCCAGGGAAGAATCGGGTAGATGCTGACATAGGGCTTCACACACAGAACAGACTCATACTCCAACTCGGCCGCCATCTTGGCTCTGAGAATTTGTATTTTTAAGTTTCCAAGTGATACCTGTGCTGCTGGTCCAGGGCCTAAGCTTTGACATCCACTGGTCTAGAACATGTAATGCATACAACTAATGCAGAGATAATCTGAGAATTATTGGCATTTTTAGTAATCCTGCTGAGGAAATGACCTTGTGTTTTGGCCGCTGGTTTTTAGAACCTCTAAACTCTTACTCTCTCCTGACTGACATCTGAAAATAAAATTATTAGGTCCTTTCTGTTTATTCATCTACCACAGATTAATTTAAAAGTAAATACGAAAGAAAGGTATAAGCTTCCTTCTTACAAAAACCTGCTTAATTTTTTAAAAAATTTCTGAAAGTGATAATATTGAATTTTTTGAAGAGGTCAAATACTTTGCTGCTAATCCAAATGCATTTGTACTAGAAAGTGCTTAAACCAGCTAATTCCTATTATTATTAAACCTTAACTTTTCGTTGTTACTCGGACTCTTCAGAAGTTTATTAATAAGATTCCATTTTTATTGTAATTATACTGTCTCTATTCTGAAGAGGAGATATACATTAAGGGCTTATATGAAATGTCATTTCGACAGTGCTGTTTTTTGTTTGTTTTTACTAGTTATCATCTTTTTTAGAATAAAAAGCGTAAGACACTAAATAAACTTTTCCAAGGGGTTTTTGTTGTGATTTTAGAAAGTGTGCCTGAGGACTTCCCTGGTGGTGCAGTGCTTAAGAATCCACCTGCCAATGCAGGGGACACGGGTTCAATCCCTGGTCCAGGAAACTCCCACATGCCACAGAGCAACTAAGCCCATGCACCACAACTACTGAGCCTGCACTCTAGAGCCCATGAGCCACAACTACTGAGCCCTTGTGCCACAACTACTGAAGTCCATGTGCCTAAAACCCATGCTCTGCAACAAAAGAAGCCACTGCCATGAGAAGCATGTGCACCACAAGGAAGAGTAGCCCCTGCTTGCCACAACAAGAGGAAGCCTGTGCACAGCAATGAAGACCCAACACAGCCAAAAATAAATAAATAAAAATAAATAATAAAAAAAAACTAAATAAAAAAAAAAGAACTAACTTTAAAAAAAAAAAAGAAGGAAAGAAAGAAAATGTGCCTGGAAACAGTTGACTATTACTGGAATTCTATATGTATGGAATGGGATTAACGTGTTAAAGCTTTCACAGTCTGTGAAGTCTTTCTTAAATATTCTTTTCCATCAGCAAGGTGAATGGGAAAAGCATGTGGTATTGCTGAATTTTTAAGGATTTATTATTGTCAAGGGACATTTCTTCAGTTTTGTGGCTTTACAGATTTTCAGTTAACCAGTGAGGTTTCACATGTTATTTTGGTACTTAGAAAATCTGCAAGCAAGTGAGAAGCAGGAACAAAGCCAACAAAATAAATGTGGAAAAGAGGGGGAATAATTTTTTTAAAGGTAGCCTTAAAAGGTTTGTGAACTTATCAATTTCTTCCTGCAAGAAATGTTGGCAATTGACCCATTATGCCCTGAAAATGAAAGGTAAGTGTATCTAGTTACATGTACATTTGTTTTCCAAATCCCAAAGAAAATATAAGTATTTTAGACTCAGAACATGTGATCCATTAAATGTGTCAGTTTGATGAAAGGTGATTTCAGGATGCAGTTATCTTGTGACTCTGTGTTTAAAGTGAAAGAGGAGAGAGATCAATTGGGCTCAGATTATTCCAAACTGCTTTATCTTAAAATTGTGATTTGGGGAAGTTTTTTTAATATTTTGTTTAAGTATGAGAAGCTTCACAAAGAACATACAGCTGATGACATGGTTATAGTTTTATTCTTGGTCTCTTTATTTGAATATTTATCTTTGAACTTCTGAAAGTATATTGATTATTTTAAATATGTATTTCCTCAGCATGAACAAAGACCATTTTAAACATAGGAGACAATTTTAAACTGTCCATATTTGCTCTATTCCACAGGTCAAATAATTGTAGCATATAAATATTTTAAGTGCTATTCATCACTGATGAGAAACTTTTTGTTTTGTTTTGTAGTTAGGTAATTTTAGTAATTATTAATAAAGCCAGGTATATATGTTCACTGAGAAGATTTGTGATCTTAATGAATATGAGTCTTACTATTAAAGTCTGATATTCTTCTAAGTATCTGGGCAGAAGCTATTAAAGCTAAATACTATTTATCATTGTTTTATGTATTTTCCCTGTCTTACACCTAGCAAACATGAACCAATAAATGTTTGTTAATGAATGAATACAAGATATTTCAAGTAATTAATGGAAAACACTAGACCTTAACACAGTGGTGCTATTGCTTATTAAAATTGTTATTATTTATTACTTATTTTTTTACATGAGTGTGGTAGATCAAGAGAATGAGATATGAGATTTCACAAACATTTATGTAGCACTTAATATATGTGCTTTACAAATATTCATTTGTTTAATCCTCATAACTACACTGTGAGGTGACTATTTATTTTCCCCATTTTTCAGATGAGGAAACTGAGGAACAGAGAGATTAAGAAAATTGCCGATGACAGAGCTAAAGATAAAAATCCATCCTGCCCCATAGAGTATGCTGTGAACCACTAAGGTACACTGATTCTTTTCACATTTTAATCTTTCCTTCCTTTACGGAGCAGGCCAGAATCAGGACATTGAGAATGCAAAGTAGGCGACCCCTGTTGTGGATAGCAGGAAAGTAAGATGTAGCTAGTAGAATCATTGACTATAACATAGAGGTGAGGTCAGGGACTTTTGGAAGAAAACTGGATAGCCTATGCCTTATTCAAGGAGTGAGAAGAAGGTAGCTGGAGGAATTCATGCAGAAGATAGCATCGTGAGAGTACTTGCAGCACAGTGAAAGTAGCAGAAGGAAGATCTTCACACTTCCATCACTATCATCATCCTCATCATTGTTTGTTTTGGGAAAGAAGGTTAATGCCAGCAAAGCTCTGACTCTTCAAAAAATCTTTCATAAAATTCTCACCCAGCATTTTCTGCTTCATTTCACTGTTCAGCAGGGGTTACATGACCACTTGTAGATGGAAAGCAACTAAAAATAAAGGAGCTATAGATGGGGTTGCGCTCAATCATCACTACAAAAAGGTAATTCACAATGAAAACAAAACTTTACATGTGGAGATTGCATTGCAGCATTGTTTATAATAACAAAAAACTGGAAACAACCTAATATTAAATGATAATGAGAAAACTAAGTGAATTATGACATATCCATATGATGGAAAATAAGCAACATTTAATATCATATTTTTGAAGAGAAATGTCATAGAAAATCCTTATGACATAATATTAAGTGAAATAAAGCAGTACACACTGCAGCACAAAATGTTAACAATAGATCTTCTTAAAATAGTGGGAAAATATGTGATTTTCAATATTTTAGTTTTACTAATCAACATTTTCCAAGGTTTTTACAATCGTTAATGCTTTTCATAGGTACATCAACTAGCAGACTTCCAAAAATAAATTATGAAAGCTTTAAAAAGTAACTCTGACTACACCAAGAAAGAAAAAGAGATTTATTGGATGGATATATTGTCTTAGTTTTTATGTATCACCAATCAAAAACCAAATTCTCAAGAAGGAAAGTCTGATAAGTCTACCTTGGGTCACATACTTTTCCTATGGTCAGGAGAGCAGAGTTCTGTTAGTGACAGTCCTATCAGAATTATGTGGAGTAGAGAATGGGCTATTTCCTGAAGGAAAGGATTCTGGTCAGACAAAACCACCTGTGTAATAACAGCAGAAAAATAATGTTTCTTCTTAAAATTCACACTCATTAAATCCTCAGGCTGTGACAACACAGAAAAAATTGACCACATTTTGGGAACTCCAGGGATGGTCGGTGACAAAGATGGAGGAGACTAGAATTTGGGTAACTATCTTTCATAGAGGGTACACTATTCATTTAAGATCATAACATTCAAAGGGGAGTGCTGAATTCAGACTTTAGAAGATTGCTATTAGTATTCAAGGAGGTTTAGTCTGCAGGAAGGGTCATTAGCTTCATGTTTTCTGGCAGTGCTAAATTTAGAGTCAAACAGGTAGGTATATTATAGATTTGAATGGCACAAAGAAATATTCATTCTCTAGGGAGGTACACTGCAAAGAAGGAGAAGGGTGAGTGCCCTTTGTAGACCATACATTGTGCTAAGAACTTAACATACATGATATTTTCACCTCACAACTCTATAAGTTAAGACATATCCATATTTCAAACTTGAAAAACCAGTTCAGTGAAATTAAATCAGTTATTTAGATCATATACCAATGGGTAGGAGAGTTGGGATTCAAATCCAGGGTTAGGGTGTTGAGACCCAGCAAAGCAAATTGGGTTCAAGCCAGAATTCTAGCTTTCTTCCAGTTCACTAACTAAGATAGATACCAATTCCTAAGGATTTGGCTCATGTAAACACGACAAGAGTTAGAGAGAGGAGGCTGAAGATTTCATCCAAGCCATAAAAGACACCAAACAGAGTGGAAGAGCCTACTCACTAGTAGAAAAAAAAACACTCTGTTCTACTTCCTTGCTTTGTTCTATATTGACTCAGAGTTTGAGAGGAGCGTGAATGATTAGTGCTAGGACTTAGTGACTACAAATGAATAGGAATCAACTAAAATCCAAGATATTAAGAATCTCAATTTTCTAGACAGGACAGTCTATAGACTCAAATATTAGAATAGGACAAGGGTAAGGAAAGACAGGAACAAAGCTAAAAGTACACTAAGGCTATGGATCAAGGTGTAGTAATTTACAGCTGCATAACAAATTCCACCAAAAATTTACACCACAATAACATTAAAATTTAGCAGCTTAAAATAATAACATATAGTTTATGTGAGTCAGGACTCAGGAAGTGCCTTAACTGGGTCCTTTCGGCTCAAGGTCTCTCATGAGGTTGTAGTCAAGATGTCACTGTGTCTGCAGTCATGTAAAGGCCTGACTGGGCCTGGAAGATTCATTTCCATGGTGGTCCATTCATATGCCTGACAATCTGGGAAAGGCAAAACTATGGAGATAGTAAAAAGATCAGTGCTTGCCAGGGGTTCTAGGGGATGGAGGGAAGGATGAATAGGTGGAGCACAGGGGTTGTATAGGGCAGTGAAACTATTCTGTATAATACTATAATGATGGATAAAGGTCATTATACATTTGTCAAAACTCATAAAATATACAACACAGATATGTGAGCCCTAATGTAAACTATAGGTTTTAGTTAATAATAGTTGTGTCAATATTGGCTCACCAATTGTAAGAAATGCACTATGCTAATGCAAGATGTTAATAAATATTGGAAACTGGGGAGGTTGAGGTGTATATGAGAACCCTCTGGACCTTTTGCTGAATTTTTCTGTAAACCTAAAACTGCTCAAAAATAGTTTATTAATTTAAAAATAAAATAATTAGCAATATTTAAATAGAAATAGCAATTAAAAATCACTCTTTAATTTGTAAATTGACTATTTTTGATAAAATATATAATATAAAATATTCAATTTTAATCATTTTTAAATGTACAATTTAGTGCATGAATTATATTCAAAATGTTGTGCAACCATCACCACTATCTCTTTACAAACACTCTGAAATCATTAATCAATAACTGCTCATCCCTTCCTCCTCCCAGTCCCTGATAATCTTTAATCTACTTTCTGTCTCTAATGAATTTGCCTATTCTGGATATTTCATATATGTGGAAGTGCACAACATTTGTCTTTCTGTGTCTGGCTTATTTCTTTTTTTTTTTTATTTTTTAAACATCTTTATTGGGTATAACTGCTTTACAATGGTGTGTTAGTTTCTGCTTTATAACAAAGTGAATCAGCTATACATATACATATGTTCCCATATGTCTTCCCTCTTGCGTCTCCCTCCCTCCCACTCTCCCCATCCCACCCTTCCAGGCTGTCACAAAGCACCGAGCTAATATCCCTGTGCCTTGCGGCTGCTTCCCCCCAGCTATCTACCTTACTACGTTTGTTAGTGTGTATATGTCCATGACTCTCTCTCGCCCTGTCAAAGCTCACCCTTCCCCCTCCCCATATCCTCAAGTCCGTTCTCCAGTAGGTCTGCGTCTTTTTTTTTTTTTTTTTTTTTTTTGCGGTACGCGGGCCTCTCACTGCTGTGGCCCCTCCCGCTGTGGAGCACAGGCTCCGGACGCACAGGCTCAGCAGCCATGGCTCACGGGCCCAGCCGCTCCGCGCGCATGTGGGATCTTCCCGGACCGGGGCGCGAACCCGCTTCGCCTAATCGGCAGGCGGACTCTCAACTACTGCGCCACCAGAGAAGCCCAGGTCTGCGTCTTTATTCCTGTCTTACCCCTAGGCTCTTCATGACATTTTTTTCCCTTAAATTCCATATATATGTGTTAGCATACGGTATTTGTCTTTTTCTTTCTGACTTACTTCACTCTGTATGACAGACTCTAGGTCTATCCATCTCATTACAAATAGCTCAATTTCATTTCTTTTTAAGGCTGAGCAATATTCCATTGTGTATATGTGCCACATCTTCTTTATCCATTCATCCGATGATGGGCGCTTAGGTTGTTTCCATCTCCAGGCTATTGTAAATAGAGCTGCAATGAACATTTTGGTATGTGGGAAGCCGGTGTTCTGCCATGGGAAGCCGTTGTTCTGCCATGTCACAGATAACGCTTATCAGGGAGTAGCCCAAAAGGCTATGTGCCACACATGCGCCACGACGAGCCAATATGCTAATGAAGGATCAGAATTGCAACCAATAAATTGTGAACAGCACATATCTTGTTGAGTTAACCAGCCAACCACAGGTTGCCACGGGTTATAGTGCATTATAAAAAGCCAGTGTGAACAAAGCTCGGGGTCTTCCCTCCATCTGTCTGAAACCAAGCTGTACTCCAATAAAGTGTGATACGAGAAGAATCTAGCGTGTGGTGACTCGTCTTTCTGCTGGTCAGAAGCGGCTCGCCGCAAGTGGTGCCGAAACCCGGGAACTTCGCACCCCGCGTGGGGGACCGATTCAGAACTCGACACACAGAGTGGACCGTCGGTGAGTAGTCCAGGTATGTTATTGTCGCTTTCGTCCTTTTGTGGTTCTCGCATTTTTGTCTGCGTGTAGCTGCGGGTCCATCAGCCTGACCGAGTGTGTCTCCCCTGGTAAGTTGTTTATTTAGGAGAGTGAACTATGGGGAACAGTTTATCTACGGAACCGTCTGCTGGATTTCATGAACCCATTCAAGCTCTTTTGAACAGCCGAGGACTTAAGCTTTCGCACAAAACTATTAGTAAGTTATTGCAGGATATTGATGGTGCCGCTCCATGGTTTGCGGTATCCGGAAGCCTGACTGTTCCATCTTGGGAAAAATTGGGGAAGGACTTAGCTGATCGTCATAAAATGGGGGAGCTCTCTCGAGGCACGTTTCCGTTATGGAGGATGATACATTCGTGTTTAAGAGACGGGAAATGCGAGGATATTGTACAGATGGGCCGTAAAGCTCTTAGCATATATCAAGATAGTGCGTCAGAAAGTGAAAATATAGGGACTACGGTAGATAGGCCTAAGAATCCTAGGAAAAAGAGAGAAAAACAAATAGAAAAATCGGATGCAACGTCAGGATTGTATCCACTTTTAGATGAATTTAAAGCGCTTTATTTGTCTCAGGATGAGTTGAATCCCAAGGAGGAGGCGGATCTGGAAGAAGCAGCTGCCGAATATGAAAGAGGACGATATGGCGGTTCCCCATGTGCTCGTCCGCCATTTTGTGCCTCTGCGGGTGCTCGTCCGCCATTTTGTGCTTCTGCTACATCAAAAGCTTTAACATGTACTCAGACTTCAAAGTGTACATTCATACCCAGAGAAGTCTGGTCTCAGGTACCCACAGCTTTTCCGGTGTTTGAAGACCCAGCCACGCGTCAAAGATGTTATGAGATGGTGGATCATAAAATACTTAAGGATCTTGCAGAGGCTGCCAGGGGATATGGGGTTACTGCTAATTATACCTTGATGCTATTGCAGCGCCTTACGCGAACTGCATTGACGCCCACAGATTGGCATGATATTGCTCGTGCTTGCCTGTCCATGGGGCAATATTTGGATTGGAAATCAATTGTGGCTGACTTGGCGTACAGCCAGGCGAGAGAGAATGCCGCCAATGGGCAGCCTGCCTGGAATGCCGAGATGCTGCTAGGACAGGGCCAGTGGTTAAATAATCAGACGGTGTTTCCGGTAGAGGTTTATGGCCAAATAAACCAGATTGGCATGCAAGCATGGCGTGCCCTCCCAAATAAAGGAGAAGTTACAGGGAATTTGACTAAGATTATACAGGGAAGCACTGAGCCATTTTCTGATTTTGTAGCTAGGATGATGGAAGCTGCGGGCAGGATTTTTGGTAGTGTAGATGATGCTTTGCCTCTAGTAAAACAGTTACTTTATGAACAAAGCACAAAGGAGTGCCGCAGGGCAATAACGCCTATTAAAGGAAAGTCTTTGGAAGCATGGATGAAGATGTGTAGAGAAATTGGAGGGCCTTTATCTAATGCTGAGTTAGCGGCAGCAGTAATGGCTGCCACCAATAGTGCAAAGCCCTCTGGAAAATCAGGGGTTTGTTTCCAGTGTGGGAGGCCTGGACACATTAAGAGACAATGTAGAGAAATGAGCAAAAAACCAAATATGCCACCTCAAAAGACTCCAGGAACCTGTCCTAGATGTAAAAAAGGGAAGCATTGGGCAAATGAATGTAGATCCGTTAAGGATATTAATGGACAACCCATCCCGTCCGCTACAGCGTTTACAGACTCAGGAAATGCTTATGCTTCCAGTTCAAAAAACGGGATGAAGGGCCCCCGGTCTCAGGGCCCGAAAATTTTTGGGGCCCACGAGAATGTGAGTTTCCAACCACCCAAACCCCGAGGCGAGCCACGTCAGGATCCGCAGGGTTGGACCTCCGTGCCGCCTCCAGAATGGTACTAACAATGACTATGGGTGTACAGCCCGTGGAGACCGATATGAAAGGACCACTACCTAAAGGGACGGTCGGATTGGTGTTGGGATGATCCTCCTCTGCTCTAAAAGGGCTCATAGTCTTACCCGGGGTAATTGATTCTGATTATACTGGAATAATTAAGGTCATGTGCCAATCCCCAAAAGGAGTAGCTATTATAAATCCTGGTGATCGAATTGCCCAATTGTTGGTGTTGCCATCTCTTCATGAAAAATACCCTGCTCGCTCCAAGGATCGAGGAGATCGCGGATTTGGATCTACTGGGGTTGATCTGGCCTGTCTATCATTGTCTCTTGATGATCGTCCTATGCTGGATTTAATTATAGAAGGAAAGGTATTTTCCGGTCTGGTTGATACCGGAGCTGATCGCAGTATTATTACTGCCACCTACTGGCCAAAATCCTGGCCTTTACAGACCTCCTCTCAGACCTTACAGGGTTTAGGATACGCCAAAGCACCCCAAATTAGCTCTAAAACACTGACTTGGCATTTTGAAGATCAGAAGGGGAAATTTCAACCCTTTGTGGTTGAGGGATTACCGCTTAATCTGTGGGGAAGGGATGTGCAAAGCCAGATGAAATTGAAACTTACTAATGATTATTCCGAGACTGCACAGCAAATGCTGCTTAGGTCTGGTTTTATACCGGGCAGAGGGATAGGAAAAACTTTACAAGGTATTGCTACTCCTATAGAAGCTCAGGGAAACCCCAATCGCAGGGGGCTGGGTTTTTCTCAGGGGTCACTGAGTTAATGATTCCTATTACATGGAAGACCACGATGCCCGTGTGGATTCCTCAGTGGCCATTGTCTAAGGAGAAATTGGAAGCAGCGTCACAACTTGTGGAGGAACAATTACAATTGGGACACTTGGAACCCTCTCAATCACCCTGGAATACTCCTATTTTTGTTATTAAAAAGAAGTCGGGGAAGTGGCGCTTGCTCCATGATTTGAGAGCAATAAATCAACAAATGCAAGTTATGGGACCCATACAGCGCGGTCTACCGGCCTTGACAGCCATCCCGCAAGGGTGGCCTGTTATAGCTGTTGATATAAAAGATTGTTTTTTCTCTATCCCATTGAATAAGAAAGACAAGGAGAGGTTTGCCTTTACATTACCCTCAATTAATCATGAAAGACCTGATAAAAGGTATCAATGGGTCGTGCTTCCTCAGGGTATGGCCAATAGCCCCACCATGTGCCAGCTTTATGTTGACACTGCCTTACAGCCAGTACGGGAGAAGTTCCCGGGTGTTAAACTCATTCATTATATGGATGATGTTTTGCTGTCAGCCCCTAGCATGACTCTGCTTGAGCAGGCTTTAGGAGATTTATCAATGAATTTGGAGACTAGAGGTTTATATTTGGCCCCTGAAAAAATTCAAAAGGGAGATTCTATTAGTTTTTTGGGAGCCGTTATAAATAAGACCACAATAATACCTCAGAAAATTGAAATTAGAACTAATCATTTAACAACTTTGAATGATTTTCAGAAATTGCTTGGGGATATTAATTGGCTTCGACCATATTTGAGTCTGACTCGCTTTCAATTACAGCCTTTGTTTGCTGTATTGGAAGGTAATCCTGATCTTAATTCCCCGCGTCAGATGACCCCCGAGGCCCAAACAGCTCTTCAGAAGGTGGAACAGGCTCTTATGAAAGCACAATTACAGCGTTATAACAATGCCTTGCCTATTTGGATGTGTGTTCTTCCAACCTTAGGATTTCCAACAGGTGTTCTTTGGCAAGATGGGCCTTTGCTTTGGATTCATACCAAGTCTCTGGGGATGAAGACGCTGTCTCACTATCCATCTATGGTTGCTGAGGTTGCCTTCTTGGGTATTAAACAATGTGTTTCCGCCTTTGCAATGTTGCCGGAAAAACTTGTAGTTCCCTATACTAAAGATCAAATAGAAATATTAACTGCCACTACCTCTGAGTGGTCTATACTTATGTATACTTTTTCTGGAATTATTGATAACCATTTGCCCAAGAGTGAAATTTTGAAATTCATTATCCAGCAACCTGTCATTTTTCCAAGGGTCACTGTAGAGCGACCACTAAATGATGCCCTGACCATTTATACGGACGGATCAAAATCCGGAAAAGGGGCTTATATGGTTCAGGGTCAGCATCCTGTCGTTCTAGACTATCGACCTGATGCTCCTCAAGTGGTGGAATGTCATGTGGTTTTGGACGTTTTTCAACGATTTCAAGAACCTTTTAATTTGATCTCTGATTCATTGTACGTGGTTAATGCAGTGAAACATCTCGAAGTGACCCCCCATATTCGATCATCCAGCACAGTGGCATCCTTGTTGGCCGGGATAAGGTTTCAGATATTGCGCCGCCAACACCCCTTTTATGTTACCCATATACGGGCTCATTCCCTGTTGCCTGGTCCAATGGCAAAAGCCAATGAACAAGTTGATATGGCAACGCGTGTTTTCTTATCCTTGGATCACAAGCAGCAAGCACAAGAATTTCATGAGCTATATCATGTATCATCTGCAGTGTTGAGAAAGAAGTTTTTCCTTACTAGAGCCGAGGCCAGGCATATTGTTAAGTCTTGTTCCACTTGTGCCCAATTTTTGCCGGCCCAAAAGACTGGTGTAAATCCCAGAGGTTTGTCCCCAAACGAGCTGTGGCAGATGGATGTCACTCATGTTCCCTCCTTTGGGAGGCTCCAGTATGTTCATGTGTCTGTGGATACCTATTCCGGGGCGGTACATGCTACCCCTCTTTCTGGAGAACGGGTTCAACATGTTATTACTCATTGCCTTGAAGCCTGGGCAGCCTGGGGCAAGCCTGCTACACTAAAGACAGATAACGGCCCAGCTTATAGTTCCAAGGGCTTTGCTCTCTTTTGTCAAAAAATGCAAATAGAACATGTTACGGGCCTGCCTTACAATCCACAAGGCCAAGGTATAATAGAGCGAACTAATCGCACGCTTAAAGAATTGCTTTTAAAACAAAAAGGGGGAATAGCGGAGAATTGCACCCCGAAGCAGAAATTGTCGCTTGCCTTATTTACTCTTAATTTTTTGAATTTACATGATGAGAAAGAAACTTCTGCTGAACGCCATACTATACATGAACAAAAGGAACATGGTATAGTGATGTGGAAAGATGTATTGACCAATCGATGGAAAGGCCCGGATCGCGTTGTTGCGCGATCCAGGGGATCTCTTTGTGTTTTTCCGCAGGATCAAGATCCAATTTGGGTCCCAACAAGATTAACAAGAGTCGTGGAAGAGGATCCCAAGGGCGATGCAGGGCGCTCAAGGGATGATGCTGAGCTGGATGGTGTTGATGGGCCTTTCCCTACTCAAGGCGGAGGACAAGATGTTTTGGGGAATTAGCCGGTCCTGGCCAGTTCCTCTACCGGTCCATTCCCATAGCAGAGTGCTTCCAATATTTTATTCCACCAGTTGTGAGATGAATACAGCCTGCACTGTATTGTTAGACGATAAATGGGTACAATATAATGCTACAAATTTTGTTTTAAATAATACCCTTTGTTTTAGTTGGAATGCCTCTGTGGACTGCATTCATTTAGCTCGAAAAACCTTGACTGCCTGGAATAACCCACTTACGGGAAATCAGGTTCCTCTGTCTATGCTAAATGAAGCCTTGACCAAAGTAGTACAGGGTCAACATTCTGGCTCTGGTACAGGGAACTCTAGCCAGGATGCAGTGAATGTTACCACCTTACTTTTGAGACATGAGGGCGTGGTCCCCCTACCAAACAATACAAAAAATTGCACTGAGTCTAACCGGACCAGGATTGCTCCTTACTGCGCTGCCATTGTCAATACGCCTCCAATTTTTACCCCTTGCCAGGAACAAACTTATGCTACGTGTCAGCTTACCTCTGGATTTCACTTTTCCCCAGGTTTAAAGTCTTATGTAGGGAGAAAAAAGAAAACTGATAATAAGACGGTCTGGTATTATGAAGGGTGGCCTTTCTTTTCTTGGCTATTGAGAAATCAAGTAGGGGCAAGTACAGACATTTCCCCTTTTGCTATGTTACAAGGTAGTAATGGCACTCTTTTTAATGCTAGTGGAGTGGCAAAAATGTCCAATGGGACACGATACAAGCTTAATGTGACCTCTTACACATCTGAGTTATATAATTATTCCAGAGCAGCAGCTTCGGTTTGTGTACAGTCGCCATTTATGTTTTTATTAACTAATGATAGTCAGGACTGTGGTAACGACAGTGTGTGCTGGTTATCACAATGTTGGAATGGCTCTGTGGCGCAGACTGCCTTATTGGTCAGGGTACCTACCTTTGTGCCCATCCCAGTCCAGGCAGACCCCAATAATTTTCCTCTTTTGAATTTACTGCGCGAAAAGCGAGACTTTGGCGTAACAGCTGCCATAGTCACCGCGGTCGCGATATCTGCTGCTGCAGCGGTCACCGCTGGAGTGACCATGGCTAATCAAGTACAAACTGCACAGGCGGTAAATACTATAGTCTCCCAAACCTCCCGGATTTTGGAGGATCAAAATAAATTTAATAACCATCTGATGAATGGGATTTTATCACTTAATCAGCGAGTAGACTTGCTGGAAGAAACCGTGGAGGATGTTTACAGCATCCTACAAGTAGGATGTGTACAAAAGCTGGAACATTTCTGTATCACGCCTCTTCCTGTTTCAGATGCCCTGAACCGGAGCAGGGAGATTGGCAATTTCCTGAGAGGAAATTGGTCCCGAGAGGCTGAATTGATGCTGTTAAACCAGAAGATACAGATTAAGACTTTAAATGCTACTAGGCTATACCCCGTTACGCTTGGGGACTTTACTACCTGGCTGTCCTCTACCTTTACCTTCTTTAAGGAGTGGGTCGGTGTAGGGATGTTTGCAGTGTGTTGCATGGCGGGACTTGTGGTGTGCCTGTGGTTGATATGTCGTTTACGAACTCGGACAAAGCGAGATAAGATGTTGTTCACGCAGGCATTGGTGGCCATTAGTAAAGGCGACTCCCCTGGCGCCTGGCTCTCCATCTTGAACGACCCGTAGTGATTGCCCCTGCACAAAAAGGTTTATGACCATTGCACTTTTGATGGGAATCACGAGGCAACATCAGCCCCTGCACTCCGCGGTCCGTGTGGACATTGCACGACGGGGAGGGTGATGAGCCAGCTTCTCGAACCAGCTCTTGCTCAGCGAGCATCCCATGAGGTGAGCGCTTGTGCGGGCATTATTCGAGTTCAGCTCCTGGGTCTAAGAAAACAAAAAGGGGGAGATGTGGGAAGCCGGTGTTCTGCCATGGGAAGCCGTTGTTCTGCCATGTCACAGATAACGCTTATCAGGGAGTAGCCCAAAAGGCTATGTGCCACACATGCGCCACGACGAGCCAATATGCTAATGAAGGATCAGAATTGCAACCAATAAATTGTGAACAGCACATATCTTGTTGAGTTAACCAGCCAACCACAGGTTGCCACGGGTTATAGTGCATTATAAAAAGCCAGTGTGAACAAAGCTCGGGGTCTTCCCTCCATCTGTCTGAAACCAAGCTGTACTCCAATAAAGTGTGATACGAGAAGAATCTAGCGTGTGGTGACTCGTCTTTCTGCTGGTCAGAAGCGGCTCGCCGCATTGGTACATGACTCTTTTTGAATTTTGGTTTTCTCAGGGTATATGCCCAGTAGTGGGATTGCTGGGTCATATGGTAATTCTATTTGTAGTTTTTTAAGGAACCTCCATACTGTTCTCCATAGTGGCTGAACCATTTCACATTCCCACCAGCAGTGCAAGAGTGTCCCCTTTTCTCCACACCCTCTCCAGCATTTATTGTTTCTAGATTTTTTGATGATGGCCATTCTGACTGGTGTGAGATGATATCTCATGGTAGTTTTGATTTGCATTTCTCTAATGATTAATGATGTTGAGCATTCTTTCATGTGTTTGTTGGCATTCTGTATATCTTCTTTGGAGAAATGTCTATTTAGGTCTTCTGCCCATTTTTGGATGGGGTTGTTTGTTTTTTTGTTATTGAGCTGCATGAGCTGCTTGTAAATTTTGGAGATTAATCCTTTGTCAGTTGCTTCATTTGCAAATGTTTTCTCCCATTCTGAGGGTTGTCTTTTGGTCTTGGTTATGGTTTCCTTTGCTGTGCAAAAGCTTTGAAGTTTCATTAGGTCCCATTTGTTTATTTTTGTTTTTATTTCCATTACTCTAGGAGGTGGGTCAGAAAGGATCTTGCTGTGATTTATGTCATAGAGTGTTCTTCCTATGTTTTCTTCTAAGAGTTTGAGAGTGTCTGGCCTTACATTTAGGTCTTTAATCCATTTTGAGCTTATTTTTGTGTATGGTGTTAGGGAGTGATCTAATCTCATACTTTTACATGTACCTGTCCAGTTTTCCCAGCACCATTTATTAAAGAGGCTGTCCTTTCTCCACTGTACACTCCTGCCTCCTTTATCAAAGATAAGGTGTCCATATGTGCGTGGGTTTATCTCTGGGCTTTCTATCCTGTTCCACTGATCTATCTTTCTGTTTTTGTGCCAGTACCATACTGTCTTGATTACTGTTGCTTTGTAATATAGTCTGAAGTCAGGGAGCCTGATTCCTCCAGCTCCTTTTTTCGTTCTCAAGATTGCTTTGGCTATTCGGGGTCTTTTGTGTTTCCATACAAATTGTGAAATTTTTTGTTCTAGTTCTGTGAAAAATGCCAGTGGTAGTTTGATAGGGATTGCATTGAATCTGTAGATTGCTTTGGGTAGTAGAGTCATTTTCACAATGTTGATTCTTCCCATCCAAGAACATGGTATATCTCTCCATCTATTTGTATCATCTTTAATTTCTTTCATCAGTGTCTTATAATTTTCTGCATACAGATCTTTCGTCTCCTTAGGTAGGTTTATTCCTAGATATTTTATTCTTTTTGTTGCAGTGGTAAATGGGAGTGTTTTCTTGATTTCACTTTCAGATTTTTCATCATTAGTATATAGGAATGTCAGAGATTTCTGTGCATTAATTTTGTATCCTGCTACTTTACCAAATTCATTGATTAGCTCTAGTAGTTTTCTGGTAGCATCTTTAGGATTCTCTATGTATAGTATCATGTCATCTGCAAACAGTGACAGCTTTACTTCTTCTTTTCCGATTTGGATTCCTTTTATTTCCTTTTCTTCCCTGATTGCTGTGGCTAAAACTTCCAATACTATGTTGAATAAGAGTGGTAAGAGTGGGCAACCTTGTCTTGTTCCTGATCTTAGTGGAAATGCTTTCAGTTTTTCACCATTGAGGATGATGTTTGCTGTGGGCTTGTCATATATGGCCTTTATTATGTTGAGGAAAGTTCCCTCTATGCCTACTTTCTGGAGGGTTTTTATCATAAATGGGTGTTGAATTTTGTCGAAAGCTTTCTCTGCATCTATTGAGATGATCATATGGTTTTTCTCCTTCAATTTGTTAATATGGTTTATCACATTGATAGATTTGCGTATAATGAAGAATCCTTGCATTCCTGGAATAAACCCCACTTGATCATGGTGTATGATCCTTTTAATGTGCTGTTGGATTCTGTTTGCTAGAATTTTGTTGAGGATTTTTGCATCTATGTTCATCAGTGATATTGGCCTGTAGTTTTCTTTCTTTGTGACATCCTTGTCTGGTTTTGGTATCAAGGTGATGGAGGCCTCATAGAAGGAATTTGGGAGTGTTCCTCCCTCTGCTATATTTTGGAAGAGTTCGAGAAGGATAGGTGTTAGCTCTTCTCTAAACGTTTGATAGAATTCACCTGTGAAGCCATCTGGTCCTGGGCTTTTGTTTGTTGGAAGGTTTTTAATCACAGTTTCAATTTCAGTGCTTGTGATTGGTCTGTTCATATTTTCTATTTCTTTCTGATTCAGTCTTGGCAGGTTGTGCATTTCTAAGAATTTGTCCATTTCTTCCAGATTGTCCATTTTATTGGCATAGAGTTGCTTGTAGTAATCTCTCATGATTTTTTTTATTTCTGCAGTGTCAGTTGTTACTTCTCCTTTTTCATTTCTAATTCTATTGATTTGAGTCTTCTCCCTTTTTTTCTTGATGAGTCTGGCTAGCGGTTTATCTATTTTGTTTATCTTCTCAAGGAACCAGCTTTTAGTTTTATTGATCTTTGCTATCGTCTCCTTCATTTCTTTTTCATTTATTTCTGATCTGATTTTTATGATTTCTTTCCTTCTGCTAGCTTTGGGGGTTTTTTGTTCTTCTTTCTCTAATTGCTTGAGGTGCAAGGTTAGGTTGTTTATTCGAGATGTTTCCTGCTTCTTAAGGTGGGCTTCTATTGCTATAAACTTCCCCCTTAGAACTGCTTTTGCTGCATCCCATAGGTTTTGGGTCGTTGTGTCTCTATTGTCATTTGTTTCTAGGTATTTTTTTATTTCCTCTTTGATTTCTTCAGTGATCACTTCATTATTAAGTAGTGTATTGTTTAGCCTCCATGTGTTTGTATTTTTTACAGATCTTTTCCTGTAATTGATATCTAGTCTCATGGCGTTGTGGTCGGAAAAGATACTTGATACAATTTCAGTTTTCTTAAATTTACCAAGGCTTGATTTGTGACCCAAGATATGATCTATCCTGGAGAATGTTCCATGAGCACTTGAGAAAAATGTGTATTCTGTTGTTTTTGGATGGAGTGTCCTATAAATATCAATTAAGTCCATCTTGTTTAATGTATCATTTAAAGCTTGTGTTTCCTTATTTATTTTCATTTTGGATGATCTGTCCATGGGTGAAAGTGGGGTGTTAAAGTCCCCTACTATGAATGTGTTACTGTTGATCTCCCCTTTTATGGTTGTTAGTATTTGCCTTATGTATTGAGGTGCTCCTATGTTAGGTGCATAAATATTTACAATTGTTATATCTTCTTCTTGGATCGATCCCTTGATCATTATGTAGTGTCCTTCTTTGTCCCTTTTAATAGTCCTTATTTTAAAGTCTATTTTGTCTGATATGAGAATTGCTACTCCAGCTTTCTTTTGGTTTCCATTTGCATGGAATATCTTTTTCTATCCCCTTACTTTCAGTCTGTATGTGTCTCTAGGTCTGAAGTGGGTCTCTTGTAGACAGCATATATAAGGGTCTTGTTTTTGTATCCATTCAGCCAAGCTGTGTCTTTTGGTGGGAGCATTTAGTCCATTTACATTTAAGGTAATTATCGATATGTATATTCCTATTCCCATTCTCTATATTGTTTTGGGTTCGCTACTATAGGTCGTTTCCTTCTCTTGTGTTTCGTGTCTAGAGAAGTTCCTTTAGCATTTGTTGTACAGCTGGTTTGGTGGTGCTGAACTCTCTCAGCTTTTGCTTGTCTGTAAAGGTTTTAATTTCTCCATCAAATGTGAATGAGATCCTTGCTGGGTAGAGTAGTCTTGGTTGCAGGCTTTTCTCCATCATCACTTTCAGTATGTCCTGCCACTCCCTTCTGGCTTGTAGGGTTTCTGCTGAGAGATCAGCTGTTAACCTTATGGGGATTCCCTTGTGTGTTATTTGTTGTTTTTCCCCTTGCTGCTTTTAATATGCTTTCTTTGTATTTAATTTTTGACAGTTTGATTAATATGTGTCTTGGCGTGTTTCTCCTTGTATTTATCCTGTATGGGACTCTCTGTGCTTCCTGGACTTGATTAACTATTTCCTTTCCCATATTAGGGAAGTTTTCAACTATAATCTCTTCAAATATTTTCTCAGTCCCTTTCTCTCTTTCTTCTTCTTCTGGAACCCCTATAATTCGAATGTTGGTGCGTTTCATGTTGTCCCAGAGGTCTCTGAGACTGTCCTCAGTTCTTTTCATTCTTTTTTCTTTATTCTGCTCTGCAGTAGTTATTTCCACTACTTTATCTTCCAGGTCACTTATCCGTTCTTCTGCCTCAGTTATTCTGCTATTGATCCTATCTAGAGTGGTTTTAATTTCATTTATTGCATTGTTCATCGTTGCTTGTTTCATCTTTAGTTCTTGTAGGTCCTTGTTAACTGTTTCTTGCATTTTGTCCATTCTACTTCCAAGATTTTGGATCATCCTTACTATCATTATTCTGAATTCTTTTTCAGGTAGATTGCCTATTTCCTCTTCATTTGTTAGGTCTGGTGGGTTTTTATCATGCTCCTTCATCTGCTGTGTGTTTTTCTGTCTTCTCATTTTGCTTATCTTACTGTGTTTGGGGTCTCCTTTTTGCAGGCTGCACTTTCGTAGTTCCCGTTGTTTTTGATGTCTGTCTGCAGTGGCTAAGGTTGTTTCAGTGGGTTGTGTAGGCTTCCTGGTAGAGGGGACTAGTGCCTGTGTTGTGTTGGATGAGGCTTGATCTTGTCTCTCTAGTGGGCAGGTTCACGTCTGGTGGTGTGTTTTGGGTTGTCTGTGGCCTTATTCTGATTTTAGGCAGCCTCTCTGCTAATGGGTGGGCTTGTGTTCCTGTTTTGCTAGTTGTTTGGCATAGGTTGTCCAGCACTGTGGCTTGCTGGTCGTTGAGTGAAGCTGGGTGCTGGTGTTAAGATGGAGGTCTCTGGGAGATTTCCACCGTTTAATATTATGTGGAGCTGGGAGGTCTCTTGTTGACCAGTGTCCTGAAGTTGGCTCTCCTACCTCAGAGGCAGAGCCCTGACTCCTGGCTGGAGCACCAACAGCCTTTCATCCACACAGCTCAGAATAAAAGGGAGAAAAAGTAGAGAGAATTAGTAGAAGTATGAGTAAAGAAAGAAGGAAAGGAGGAAAGGAAGGAAGAAAGAAGCAAAGAAGGAAAGAAAGGAGGGAGGGAGGGAGGGAGGGAGGAAAGAAGGAAGGAGGGAAAGTAGGAAAAAAGACAGAAAGAAAGATGATACAGTAAAAGTAAAATAAAGTATAATATAGTTATTGAATTAAAAAATATGTAGAAAAAAAAAAGGGACGGATAGAACCTTAGGACAAATGTTGGAAGCAAAGCTATACAGAGAAAATCTTACACAGAAGCATACACATACACGTTCACAAAAAGAGGTAAAGGGGGGAAAATCATAAATCTTGCTCTCAGAGACCACCTCCTCAATTTGGGGTGATTCGTTGTCTAAAGGAGGGAAGGAAGGAAGGAAAGAAAGAAAGAACAAAGGTAAAGTATAATAAAGTTATTACAATTAAACTTAATTATTAAGAAAAAGAATTTTTAAAAAATAATCATGGACGGATAGAGCCCTAGGACAAATGGTGGAAGCAAGAGTATACAGACAAGATCTCACACAGAAGAATACACGTACACATTCACAAAAAGAGGAAAAGGGAAAAAAAATCATAGATCTCGCTCCTAAATTCCCCCTCTTCAATTTGGGATCATTCCTTGTCTATTCAGGTATTCCACAGATGCAGGGTATATCAAGTTGATTGTGGAGCTTTAATCCGCTGCTTCTGTGGCTGCTGGGAGAGATTTCCCTTTCTCTTCTTTGTTCTCACAGCTCACAGGAGCTCAGCTTTGGATTTGGCCCTGCCTCTGCGTGTAGGTCGCTGGAGGGCATCTGTTTTTTCGCTCAGACAGGACGGGGTTAAAGGAGCTGCTGATTCGGGGCCTCCGGCTCACTCAGGCAGGGGGTTGGGGGATGGGGGAAGGAGGGGCACTGCGTGCGGGGCGGGCCTGCGGCGGCAGAGGCAGCATGACGTTGCGGCAGAGGCCGGCGTGACGTTGCACCAGCCTGAGGCCCGCCGTGCGTTGTCCCGGGGAAGTTGTCCCTGGATCCCGGGAACCTGGCAGTGGCAGGCTGCACAGGCTCCGCGGAAGAGGGGTGTGGAGAGTGACCTGTGCTCGCACACAGGCCCCTTGGTGGCGGCAGCAGCAGCCTTAGCGTCTCCCGCCCGTCTCTGGGGTCCGCGGTTTTAGCTGCGGCTCGCGCCCGTCTCTGGGGTTTGCGCTTTCAGCCGCGGCTCACGCCCGTCTCTGGGGTTCGCACTTTTAGCCGCGGCTCACGCCCGTCTCTGGAGATCCTTTAAGCAGCGCTCTTAAACCCCTCTCCTCGCGCACCAGGAAACAAAGAGGGAAGAAAAAGTCTCTTGCCTCTTCAGCAGGTGCAGGCTTTTCCCCAAACTCCCTCCCGGCTAGCCGTGGTGAACTAACCCCTTCAGGCTATGTTCAAGCCGCCAACCCCAGTCCTCTCCCTGAGCTCCGTCCAAAACCAAAACCCGAGCCTCAGCTCGCAGCCCCACCCGCCCCGGCGGGTGAGCAGACAAGCCTCTCGGGTTGGTGAGTGCTGGTCGGCACCGATCGTCTGTGCAGGAATCTCCCCGCTTTGCCCTCCGCACCTGTCGCTGTGCACTACTCCGCGGTCCTGAAACTCCCCCCTCCGCCTCCCACAGTCTCCGCCCGCGGAGGGGCTTCCTAGTGTGTGGAAACTTTTCCTCCTTCACAGCTCCCTCCCACTGGTGCAGGTGTCGTCCTTATTCTTTTGTCTCTGTTTTTTCTTTTTTTCTTTTGCCCTACCCAGGTACGTGGGGAGTTTCTTGCCTTTTGGGAGGTCTGAGGTCTTCTGCCAGCCTTCAGTAGGAGTTCTGTAGGAGTTGTTCCACGTGTGGATGTATTTCTGGTGTATCTGTGGGGAGGAAGGCGATCGCGTCTTACTCTTCCGCCATCTTCAAGGTCCCCCCTGGCTTATTTCTTTAAGCATAATGTTTTCAAGATTTATCCATGTTGTAGCATGTATCAAAACTTAATTACTTTTGATGGCTGTATAATATTATATTGGATGCATATACCACATTTTGTTTATTCATTCATCTTTGATGGATACTAGGGATGTTTCCACCTTTTGGTCATTGTGAATAATGCTGCAGTGAACACTGAGGTACAAGTTTCTGCTCAAATCTCTGGTTTCAGTTGTTATGGATATACACCTAGGAGTGGAATTGCTGAGTTGTATGATCATTTTATGTTATGCTTTTTGAGAAAGTACCAAACTGTTTTCCACAGTGGCTGCATCATTCTACATCCTCACCAGTAATGTCCAAGGATTCTGGTTTCTTCACATCCTTATCAACATTTATTTTTCTTTTTCTCTCTCTCTCCTTTCTTTCTCTCTCTCTTTCTTTCTTTCTTTCTTTCTTTCTTTCTTTCTTTCTTTCTTTCTTTCTTTTTCTTTCTTTCTTTCTTTCTTTCTTTCTTTCTTTCTTTCTTTCTTTCTTTCTTTCTTTCTTTCTTTCTTTCTTTCATTTCTTTCTATTTTTCTCCTTTTCTTAATCTCTCCCTCTCTCCCCTTTCTTTCTTTCCTTCTTTCTTTCTTTCTTTCTTCCTTTCTTTTTCTTTTGCCATCCTAGTAAGTGTGAAGAAATGAAGTAGTATCTCACTGTGATTCAAATTTTTCTGATAGCTAAGGATGTTGAGCATCTTTGCATGTACTTATCAGCCATTTGTATATCTTCATTGGATAAATGCCTATTCAAGTTTTGTGCCTATTTTTCTAAACTGTATTGTCTTTCTGTTGTTGAGTTTTAACAGTTTTAAAATATTTTCTACATATTAAACCCTTATCAGATATATGATTTGCAAATATTTTCTCTCATTCTATAGACTGTCTTTCTGCTTTCTTGATAGTGTCTTTTGGTGTACAAAGTTTTTAATTCTGATAATGTAAAATTTATTTTTTTTTCTTTTGCTACTCATTCTTTTGTTGTCATAGCTAAGAATCCATTACCATGCTCAAGGTAATGAAGATTTAACTCTGTTTTCTTCTAAAATTGTTGTGGTTTCAGCTCCTATATTTAGATGATTGATCCATTTGAGTTAACTTTTGTATATCGTATGAGGTAAAAGTCCAACTTCATTCTCTTGCATGTGGAAATCTAGTTATTGCAGCACTATTTGTTGATGAGATTGTTCTTTTCTCATTAAATGGACTTGGAGCCCTAGTCAAAAATCAACTGACCATAGACTTATGGATTTATTTCTGGGTTCTCAATTCTATTCCATTGGTCTATATGTCAATCCTTATGCCAGTAGCACACTGTTTTGATTACTATAACTCTGTAGTAAGTTTGGGAATTAGGAGGTATGAATCTTCTGACTTTATTCTTCTTTATCATTATTATTTTGGCTATTTGAAGCTCCTTGCAACTCTATATAAATTTAAGTATTATCTTTTCCATTTCTCAGAAAGGCTGTTAGGATTTTGACAGGGATTGCATTGAATCTGTAGTTGATCACTTTAGGTATTGTTGACATTTTAACAATACTAAGCTTTCCTATCCTATCCATAAAAATGGGAGGTCTTTCCATTTGTTTATTTTTTAAATTTCTTTCAGCAATGTTTTGTAGTTTTCATTGTATGTCTTTCACCTCCTTGGTTAAACTTACTAAGTATTTGATTCCTTTAGATGCTGTTGTAAATGGAGTTACTTTCTTAATTACCTTTTTCAATTGATCTTTGTATATATTTAGAAACAACTGGTTTTTGTGTGTTCATCTTGTATCCTGCAACTTTGTTGATTCATTACTAGTTCTAGTACCTTTCTTGTGGATTCTTTGAGATTTTCTGTATATAGGATAATTTCACCTGCCAATTGAAATAGTTTTACTTCTTCCTTTGTAATTTAAATGCCTTTTATTTCTTTTTATTGTCTAATTACCCTGGATAGAACTTCTGGTACAATGTTAAATTGCAAAGGTGAAAGTGAGCATTCTTGTCTTGATCCAGCCTTATCGGGAAAGTTTTCAGTCTTTCACCATTGAAAATGATATTAGCTGTGGGGTTTTCAGAAATGCCCATTATCATTATCATGTTGAAAAGTCCACTTCTATCCCTAGCTTTTTCATGAAAAGGTGTTGGATATTGTCAAATGCCTTTTCTGCATCTATTGAGATGATCATGTGTTTTTTTTCCCTTTATTCTATTAGTATAGTGTATTAGATTGATTTTCTTATGTTGAACCACCCTTGCATTCTTGGCATAAGTCCCATTGGTCATAGTGAATAATCTTTTTAATGTACTGTTGAATTCAGTTAGCTAGTATTTGAAAATTTTGCTTCGATATTTATAAGGGATACTGTTCCATAATTTTCTTCTGATGTAACAATTGACTTTTGGTTATGTGTACTCTACTATTTATACTTTATATTCATTTTTTAAGATTTTTTATTTATTATAATTTTGTTTTGGCTGCATTGGGTCTTCGTTGCTGCACGCAGGCTTTCTCTAGTTGCGGTGAGTGAGGCCTACTCTTCGTTGCAGTGCACGGGCTTCTCACTGCAGTGGCTTCTCTTACTGCAGAGCACAGGCTCTAGGCACGTGGGCTTCACTAGTTGTGGCACATTGGCTCAGTAGTTGTGACTCACGGGCTTAGTTGCTCCACAGCATGTGGGATCTTCCCAGAAAAGGGCTTGAACCTGTGTCTCCTGCAGTGGCAGGCAGATTCTTAACCACTGCGCCACCAGGAAAGGACCCATATTTTATATTCTTGCTCTCTATATGCATATATTACTCTAAGTTCCACTTTCTTTTTTAACTTGCATCAATGTGTAAAGTCCTTTACATATTTCTACTCAGTTCTTAAATGCATCATTTCTGACAGTAATCAGAAATGCACTACTCCATTAACACATAATAATCTGCTATTATATCTAGCACAGTGACCATTTAGACTATTTCTAGCGCTAGCTGAAATGTATAGCTAAGTCATAATGATTTATATGTCCATCTTTTATTTAAATTATTTCTCTGGAATAGAGTTTCAAAAGCAGTTTTACTGTGTTAAAAGTATGCTTGTCTTGATTTCTATAAGTCATTGCCAAGTAACTCTTCAGAACGTTAATGTCACATTGAAGGACCATTCTAAATATTCACTCACAACACCTACACTGAATTTTTTTCATTATTTTCTTTATGTTTTAATAAATATCAGCTGATATTTTACATTTTTTGTTAATAATCCATTTTCTATGTAATTTTTACACTTATAAAAGGAAAATGTGTTGGTTGTAGAGACTTTATAAAATTTAGTAAATTATAAGGAAGAATCTAGGAATAATCCATTTTGAAATAATTCTTGTGGTTTTATAATACATTTTAATATCAAGTGGATTAGACAGGTCTCAGTAGAAAACAGATGGCACCCTTAAATTAATATAATTCTAAGGAAGTTTAATAAAGGGACTATTTTATCTGGTGTGGCCAAAATGTAAGAAAACTATAATAATTATCACAGAAACCCAGGACTAGTAACAGTGGACTCCATTAGCACCCTAGGCCTGAATATGCAAGTTACAGGAATTCCAAGACAGGGGACTGTGGAAAGGGCTGTCTGACAGGAACTGTAACCTGTTATAAATTAACACAGCCACAGCCCAGTGGCTCTGGAGAGAGGGAGTAAGGGAAATTAACACCCTAACCTACCTCACTCTCCTTTCTCCCTCTGATCCCTTTCTGGGGTCCTCCATTAGCCAAATTCTATTGGACACCAGAGGGAACAGAAAGAAGTCTATTGATGTCTGTTTAGGTCAGCCTCCAGTCTCCTAGGGTACAGAGCAGAGTGAAGAGTGAATCTGAAAGGATAGACAGAAAATATTCAATATGTCAAATGTGACAAGACACTCTCAATTCTCTCTCCTTATTTCTTTCAATATTACTTCAGTAAAGTTTGTAACTTTGCACAAGCCTACATGTATTGAGTGCTTACTATGTGCCAGGCATTTTTGAGGTGCTTTATGTATAGTCTTCACAATAACCCTATGAGTTAGGCACTATGATTATCCTTATCTTATACTGATAGATGAGGAAAAGGGGGTCCTAGACTTAATTAATATGGCCATGTCACAGCCCTACTAAGTATCACTGCCACAGTTTGAACCCAGGGAGTCTACAGACTCTCTGTAGGAGTTCTACAAAATTTTTGCAGTGTTATTCTTTGGTTTCTTATGATATTTTGTTGCAATCCTAAGTGGATTCTTTTCTCCCTTTCATTTCTTCTAATGAGTTATTGCTTCCATAAACAAAAGATACTGACTTTTTTATATTTATTATCTATTCTGCTCTTCCTAAACTTCCAATTCTGAGAATTTAATAGTTGAACCTCTTAGATTTTCTAGGTCTATATCATATGTAAATATATTAGTGTTTTTTGTCTCTTCCTTTCTTTTCAGAAGTTATACCACTTTTTTCTATTCTATGTTTAATATGTTGGTTTGAAAGAAAAGTTTTAAATAGTAATAGTGATACTAGGATATATTCTCTTGGTCTTTATATTATCTCACCATTATTTACCATTTTGGTGGTCTTTTTAAAGTTTATATTCTTAATGGAAAGATATGACTTGTTCTTAGATAGTAAGATTGAGAAAATGTCAGTTTTATGAAAATTACTCTGTAACTCCAACAGAATCCCAGTGAAAACACCACTAACTTAAAAAAAATTTTTTTTTAATTTTTACAAAATGATATTGTCCATTTGTAATAATAAATATGTGAAAATACCAAGGAGAATTACAAATATATTGTAGACTGGCACTATTTTATAAAGCTGAAGAAATTGAAAGTTTGATAGTGGCAAAAGAATAGCTATGTAATAGAAAAGAAGACAGAGTCCAGAAGTTAATACAAACATATATGGGAATTTAGTACATGATAAAAGTAGCAATTTCAAATCAGTACCATGAAAAGAGCTCAGTAGTTAAATGCTACTAGGAAAATTAATCATCTGGGAAAAAATATCTAACATCATATTTTACATAAAGTATAATTCTAGATAGATAAAATATTTACATTAGAAATACTAGATTAAAAGGTGAGTCAATATGTTTATAGTCTTGAAGTGAAAAAAACATTTTTAAGCATAACACACTCCAGAAACCATAAAGAAAAATATTTATAAGTTCGACTAAATAAAAAGGAAAATGTGTGGTGAAATATCAATTAAAGTGAAAAAAACATGACAAATTTTGGGGAGGAAGAAACCAAAAGTTTTATGTCTTTAGTACACAAAAAGCTATTACAAATTAATAAGAAAAATGCAGTTATTTTAATGAGCATGGGCATGCAGTTCACAAGAAAAAAAAGTCAAAATGGTAATATAAATACACAAAGATAATTAATCACACTGGCAAAAGGGAATCCCAAATAAAAATTAGAGGCAATTGTTCCCTTAGTTTGACAAAATATATGAAACATATTTATTATATCTAGTGTTGCAAGATATATGTAGAAATTGATAGTTTAATTTCTTGTTTAATAGCTAGTAAACTGATAGAAGAGCTTGGAAGGAAACTTAGTAGTTTCTCCTATGGTCATTTGTTCATTCAGGTCTTTCTATTTTATTAATTAATTTTGAAAATTATCCACTACTCTGAGGTTTAAAATTATTAAATTGTACATAGCCTTATCTTATTATTACTAATTAAATAATCTACATCTCTTATTATGTTTTCTTTACTACTTGTAAATTTTCTAATTTGCTTTCATAATTTTTCAAATTGCATATTTCAGATTAAGCAGAATTATTTTTTTCTTTTTGTCCCCAAGAACTAGTTCTTGGATTAAATTAAAATTTCAATTCTATGGATTTTACTTTGTCTGAGAAATTTATTTCTGCCTTTAGCTTTACTATATCATTCCCCTTGATTTTCTTTGGAATATTTCATTGTTCTCTTTTGTATTTTCTTGGTTAGATGATAATTCATGTTTTGTTTTGTTTTTTTAATTTTTATTGGAGTATAGCTGACTTACAATGTTGTGTAGTTTCAGGTGTAGAGCAAAGAGAATCCATCATACACATATATATATGTCCATTTTTTCTCAAATTCTTTTCCCACATAGGTTGTTACAGAATATTGAGTAGAGTTCCCTGTGCTATATAGTAGGTCCTTATTAGTTACCTATTACTAAGTGAAGTAAGTCAGACAGAGAAACACAAATAACAGATTATATCACTTATATGTGGAATCCAACAAAAATGATACAAATGAACCTATTTACAAAACAGAAACAGATTCACAGATCTCAAAATAAAACTTATGGTTGCCAAAGGGGAAACATGGGGGGTAATGATAAATTAGGAGATTGGGATTAATGTATACACACTACTATATATAGAAAACAGTCCCTTTAGTATATAAAAATAACTAGAAATAGAAAAAGTTAAAAGGATTGTGATAGAGCGTGGAGCAGGAAGGAAGGATGAGTCTTTTCATTTAGTGTCATGTTGCATTTTAAAAATTTTATTATGTTTGTATATCTCTTTTACCACAAAGAAGTAATAATAAAAGTAGAGCCGGTACAGGTCATTACCAAATGTACACTAAATTAAGGGTATTGGTCAGAGAGGTCATCAAACACTTACCCTCATGGGCAATAGCTCCCTGTGAAATCCTAGTTACACAGCTATGAGAGATGGGATAAGTTGAAATTACTGAATTTCTTACTGTTAAACTGAAATTAAATTAAGCCACTTGAAATAACTAAAATGTCTGTAACTTAATGAATTGTGTCCACCAGAAAAAAATGTATATGCTGAGGTCCTAACTACCAATTTGAATGTGTTTGGAGATAAGGCATTTAAGGAGGTAATTAATGTTAAATTTGGTGGTGGTAGTTAATCTAATATGTCTGGTGTTCTTATAAGTGACACTAGTGATGTGTCTGCACAGAGAAAGGCCATGTGAAGACACAGCTAAGGGGTAGCGACCTTTAAGCCAAGGAGAGTGACTTCAGGAGAAACAGAACCAGTAAACTCAAACTTAGGTTGATTACTTCATAAATTTCTAGAAATATACTTTTAAATATTAGATCTTACTAGTTTTTTCCATTGTTTTTACTTTTCTTTACCAGGGACTTCAATTATATGAAGAGCATACTTTGCTGAACTTCCATTTCTACACCTCTTTTTTCACCTTTTCTTATTTATTTTTATTTTTTTGCATCTTTATTGGAGTATAATGGCTTTACAATGTTGTGTTAGTTTCTGCTGTATAACAAAGTGAATCAGTTATACATATACATATGTACCCATATCTCTTCCCTCTTGTATCTCCCTCCCACCCTCCCTATCCCACCCCTCTAGGTGGTCACAAAGCACCGAACTGATCTCCCTGTGCAATGCAGCTGCTTCCCACTAGCTATCTATTTTATATTTGGTAGTCTATATATGTCAATGCTATTCTCTCCCTTCATCCGAGCTTACCCTCCCCAACCCTATGTCCTCAAGTTCATTCTCTTTGATTATGTCTTTACTCCTGTCCTGCCCCTAGGTTCATCAGAACCATCTTTTTTTAGATTCCATATATATGTGTTAGCATACAGTATTCATTTTTCCCTTTCTGACCCATTTCACTCTGTATGACAGACTCTAGGTCCATCCACCTCACTACAAATAAGTCAGTTTTGTTTATTTTTATGGTTGAGTAATATTCCATTGCAAATATTTGCCACATCTTCTTTATCCATTCATCTGTCAATGGACACTTAGGTTGCTTCCATGTCCTGGCTATTGTAAATAGAGCTGCAATGAACATTGTGGTACATGTCACTTTTTGAATTATGATTTTCTCAGGGTATATGCCCAGTAGCGGGATTGCTGGGTCATTTGGTAGTTCTACTTTTAGTTTTTAAAGGAACCTCCATACTGTTCTCCTTAGTGGCTATATCAATTTATATTCCCACCAACAGTGCAAGAGGGTTCCCGTTTCTCCACACCCCCTCCAGCATTTACTATTTGCAGATTTTTTGATGATGGCCATTCAGACTGATGTGAGGTGATACTTTGTGGTTTTGATTTGCATTTCTCCAATGATTGGTGATGTTGAGCATCCTTTCATGTGTTTGTCGGCAATCTGTATATCTTCTTTGGAGAAATGTCTATTTACGTCTTCTGTCCATTTTTGGATTGGGTTGTTTGCTTTTTGGATATTGAGCTGTATGTGCTGTTTGTATATTTTGGAGATTAATCCTTTGTCAGCTGCTTCGTTTGCAAATATTTTCTCCCATTCTGAGGGTTGGCTTTTGGTCTTGTTTATGGTTTCGTTTGCTGTGCAAAAGCTTTTAAGTTGCATTAGGTCCCACTTGCCTATTTTTGTTTTTATTTCCATTTCTCTAGGAGGTGGGTCAAAATGGATCTTGCTGTGATTTATGTCATAAAGTGTTCTGCCCATATTTTCCTCTAAGAGTTTTATAGTGCCTGGCCTTACCTTTAGATCTTTAATACATTTTGAGTTTAGTTTTGTGTATGGTGTTAAGTGTTCTAATTTCATTCTTTTACATGTTGCTGTCCAGTTTTCCCAGCACCACTTATTGAAGAGGCTGTCTTTTCTCCATTGTATATTCTTGCCTCCTTTATCAAAGATAAGGTGACCATATGTGTGTAGATTTATCTCTGGGCTTTCTATACTGTTCCATTGATCTGTATTTCTGTTTCTGTGCCAGTATCATACTGTTGTGATTACTATAGCTTTGTAGTATAATCTGAAGTCAAGGAGTCTGATTCCTCCAGCTCTGTTTTTCTTTCTCAAATTGCTTTGGCTATTTGGGGTCTTTTGTGTTTCCATACAAATTGTGAAATTTTTTGTTCTAGTTCTGTGAAAAATGCCATTGGTAGTTTGACAGGAATTGCGTTGAATCTGTAGATTGCTTTGGGTCGTAGAGTCATTTTCACAATGTTGATTCTTCCAAATCAAGAACATAGTATATCTCTCCATCTGTTTGTATCATCTTTAATTTCTTTCATCAGTGTCTTATAATTTTCTGCATACAGGTCTTTTGTCTCCTTAGGTAGCTTTATTCCTAGGTACTTTATTCTTTTTGTTGCAATCGTAAATGGAAGTGTTTCCTTAATTTCTCTTTCAGATATTTCATCATTAATGTATAGGAATGCCAGAAATTTCTGTGCATTAATTTTGTATCCTGCAACTTTACCAAATTCATTGATTAGCTCTAGTAGTTTTCTGGTAGAGTCTTTAGGATTCTCTATGTATAATATCATGTCATTTATTGGTTGTCATCTGTGGGCAAACGGAGCAGGAAGCCCCTCTCCTCACTCACACCGAAACAATGGTATCTTGCCTCTCTGGAAGGTCCAGACATTTTCCTGGACTCCCTCCTGGCTAGCAGTGACGTACTAGCCCCTTTCACGCTGTCTTCACGCAGCCAACCACAGTCTTCTCCCTGGGGTCTGACCTCCAAAACTGGAGACTCAGTTCCCAGCCCCCACCCACTGCAACAGCTGAGCAGACAACATCTCAGGCTGGTGAGTGCTGGTTGGAACCCATTCTCTGTGTGGGAATCTCTCTGCTTTGCTCTCTGCACCCCTGTTGCTGTGCTCTCCTCTGTGGCTCCAAAGCTTCCGCCCCCATCCCCTCCAGTGAGGGGGCTTCCTAGTGTGTGCAAACTTTTCCTCCTTCACAGCTCCCTCCCAGAAGTGCAGGTCCCTTCCCTATTCTTTTGTCTCTGTTTTTTCTTTTGCCCTACCCAGGTATGGGGGGATTTTCTTGCCTTTTGGGAAGTCTGAGTTCTTCTGCCAGCATTCATTAGGTGTTCTTTAGGAGTTGTTCCACATGTAGATATATTTTTGATGTATTTGTGTGGAGGAACGTGATCTCCACGTCTTATCCTCTGCCATCTTGAAGGTCTCTCCCTAATTCATGTTTTTTTTTACTCCATTAACTTTTATTTAATTATGAAAGTTTTTAAGACTGTGAGTTTTTTTTAAATGAAGTTTTGGCAATGTTACCTACATTTTAATAGGTTTAACTCTCATTGGTTGTTATTTTATAAGTGCTGTGTTCATTATGCTTTGATATTCTCTTTTACTCAATCCTTATTTTTAATAGTTGTGTGATGATGATTTGTTCTAAATAGTTATATATTTTATTGCTTAAATTATTATTAATATCTACTCTTATTGTATCACCTGAGACAGTAAATTATATAAGTTTAATTTGATTTGGGGGATTTATTAAGGCTTTATTTTTTAAAGGATTTTTTTTATATGGACCATTTTTAAAGTCTTTATTGAATTTGTTACAATATTGCTTCTGTTTTATGTTTTTGGTTTTTTGGTCATGAGGCTTGTGAGATCTTAGCTCCCCTACTGAAATTCAAACCCGGACACCCTGCATTCTAAGATGACAGCTTAACAAATGGACCACCAGGGAAGTCCCTATTAAGGCTTATTTTGATTGTTTATTTGCTTTTCTATACCCTACCCTAGAAAGAAATTTACATGCTATATTTTTCAGAGACATTTAATACATTCCTACATTTTGATTTGAATTAAATTATCAAAATATATTCTGAATGTTTTGGTACTATAATTTTCAAATTACATACAAAATACATATTTATACATGTTCTCATTGAGTTTTTAAAAATCAAATGTTATGAAGATAAATATATACAATAAATATAGATAATAAAATGTCAAATTTTTGTAAATTGTCATGTATGCTTAAAAAGAGGATGAAATTTCTCTGTAAAATTATTACCTGTTATATTTTTGTGAGTTTGTCTGCTATGTATTTGCCCACCCTTTACATCCAATACAATATATATAATGTATGTGTACAGTTACAAAAATAGTAAATGAAAACCCATTTATACACTACTCAGTTTAAGGGTTAAATACTTCCAGTGCCTTTAAAGCTACCAGTATGCCCTCCACATCACAACATCCATCTTTCCCCTAGAAGAGCCAGTACCCTAAATTTTGTGCTTAGTATTCCCCCTGCTTTTGTCTATAATTTAAAACCATAAATGGGAACTGTAGGCGATATTGCTTTCTTTTGGAAAGTTATTATTTATTAAACTGGAAAATTCCTTTATCTGTGGACTCAGTAAACTCCTAACTAGGACAATTCCTCAAAATGTTTAATATGCATCTAAAGTGGGCAGGCCTAGATGTGTCCATTTTAAAGGTACATTTTCACCTTTGTAAATTAATAGTTAATCCTCAGAGTTATACTTTGAAACTATGTATATGTCTTATTTCCCAGTAACCTTACATTCACTGATGATCCCCACCTGAATCAATTATTATATTTGTAGATATAAAGTGGTGACTTTCTAATTCCTTCTATACTTAGTAGCAGTCATTAATCTGTAAATAAAAGCTTTCCTTCACTCCCTCTTTTTGAATATTATTATGGAATCACAGATTCTCTTTTATTTAACATGTTACAATATCTTATCTTGCTCAAATTTATCCAGATGCAGTTCCAGATGTGGCCAATGCCAGCCCCTTTTTGACATGCCCCCATCATTCCTTGAATGCTTCCTTGCTTTATAACACAACAATATGTTCTTATATAGGTTTATCTTTTGCTTTGCCTGTTCCAGGGCTGGGATTGGTTATTTTTCAAAGGAGCTTCATTTCCTTTTATGAAGAATGGTATTTAGAAACCCAGATCTGGGTGCTAGGGTTGCTTCTAGGATCTTCTAAAATACACTACAAAGAAATAGGTTTTTAAGAAACCATAAGTTCATACTGATATTCTAATTCAAGCAAGAATTCTTCCTCATTTTCTCCCATTTCATATTTTTATCTCTCTAAAGGACAATATATGATTGATTTTGTCACTAAAAGTGACTGGAGGACTTTGAATGAGAAATGTCTTGGTATTTTCCAAATTTTTATTCATAATAAAGAAATAACTTTCTCCCTTTGAATAAATGTTAATGAAGCAGTGGGATTATATTGTTTCTTATTACACCCAACAAGGCATGCTTGTTTAACGTACTAGTTACACACTTATTATACGTGTAGTCACTAGTTTTTTATTATTTTCTATACATATGACTGGAAACTTTTATTAACGTATTTTTGCTACCTTTTAAAAAGAGGGAAAATAAAAATGTAGTTGAGGCTCATGTGTAATCACAACTCTTTTGTTTGCACACTCCAGGATGCAACCTTCTTGGAATTTGAGTAAAATGGGGCAATCAACTTATGTTTATTTTGTCTTGATGTAGTCTTATTTTTCTTGATGTATAACTTTTTTTGGTGGGGGACAGTCTAATAAGATATTCTGACAGATTTTCTATTGGATTTTAAAAGGAAATTCTTTCAAGTTTTAGAATAGAGCCCAAAGATTTATAATGACTATGAGAAAATTCAAGTAGCTGAAGAGTGTTTAGGTGTTTCATCCTATGGTACAAAAGAAAGACAACAGGAGTTACACAACAAAATGGGAGGTGATATTTGATCAGCAAATACAAAAGGGCTCAGCAGGAGATTCAGCTACCAGGCATGAAAGAGGTAGCAGTTATATGAAGCATATTTGCACAAAATTAAAAATATTGGAAACCACCATCTTAAGTATATTATCATATTAGTTAAATGGAAGCACATATTGTGGGTTTTTTTTTTTTTTTGGCACTTGCATAGCAAGTGATAGTAGAGTTTGTTTACAGTAGAAATGTGCTGTCACGGAACATTACTGACAACCTTTTTATTACTTGATTATACATAACTACTTGCTTGATTATGTGATAGGGCAATCAGGAAAAAGAAATTGAGTATAGTCCAGTTTTTTTCAATCAGCTTAAGGACTAAATTGAATTATTACACTGATCATTCAATGATAAACAACTCTGTAAATTGTCAGTTTGTGGTCACAGATAGGTGAAAAATGTAAAGTCATGCAATTATCACCTTATGGTCAAAATCTAGTAAAACATTCTGCTGAGGAATTCTTCAAGTGATAACTGCTTCACTCTTAACTTTATCTATGAATCTCTTCATGTGTTAAGTTTTCCAAATATCAATTCAAGGTGAGAGGGACTTCCCTGGTGGTGCAGTGGTTAAGAATCCACCTGCCAATGCAGGGAACATGGGTTCAATCCCTGGTCTGGGAAGATCCCACATGCCGTGGAGCAACTAAGCCCGTACACCACAACTACTGAGCCCACATGTCACAACTACTGAAGCCTGTGTGCCTAGAGCCCATGCTCCACAACAAGAGAAGCAACCACAATAAGCCCCACTCATCTCAACTAGAGAAAGCCCATGCACAGCAATGAAGACCCAATGCAACCAATAAATTAATTAATTAATTTTAAAAAGAAAGACTTATTGTCCATTTAAAAAAAATTCAACGTGAGGAGAAGTAGAATACATAAGAGAAAAAAAAACTGGGTAGAATGATTTGTAGGCTGTAGAAGTTAGAAAAATAAATCCTAATAGCCATAAGTATATTTATATCATATTTGTATAGTCAGTCTTAGATACCTCTACCTCAACTGATTCTTGCATTTTTCAATATTAATCTGTTCCTCTGTCTTCCTTTAACCTAAATCGTGTATGAAGTAACAAGCAAAATATCTTAGGAGGTACATTAACATTTTGCTAATAGATATATTCAGGGAAAATATTTTTTTTTAACAGCTTAATTACATCTACAAAGAAAAATATACATATAGGTAAATTTATATGAGCCTTCCTTTAGACTATCAACTTATAAACACATACAAATCCCTTTGCTCATTGAAATGAGAATCTACCCTTTTTTGAAGTTAACACATAACAATTTCAGTAGGAATGATAGACATGATGCTATGAATTGATGTCCATTAGGATCGAAGATTGGCTACAGTTTTTACTGGAGTAATCGTGAATAAGGTCTGAAGCCTATCCTATAAATAGAAAAGATCACAAACACAGGCACACATCCTTTTAAATACTCAAAATTTCTGCATCTGATTTGAGGGAGCTTTTTTTATCCAGCAGGAAAAAGATAATGAATGACAAATAATGCTGGAATATTTTACCACTTGCACAAGACTAGATGATGCTTATAGGATCCTGGTTCATGATGGTAGTACAGTTGTCTTTCATTTCCCTTAATTGCCTCTTGATTCTTAAGGTTTATTAATAGCTTGGAGCCAGAGCTAAGACTTGAGTAAGCAAGCCTGTGTCAGTAAGCAACATTGAATTAAATTGTCCCTTTGCTCTGGGCAGACAAAGCCTTCTTGTCATGGAATGTTCTGGGACACTTAAACAGACATCCAAACATGGTCCCTAATATGAATATTTCAAGACTCTCATAGAAAAAAAAAGCATCCTGTATACAATTGGGGTTCAGATTTGACTGACAGAATGAGGGGTGATATTATGGAAGGCAGATATCAAAGGGGAACAACAAGAACTTAATAAGCAATTCATCACAACTGAGGAAGATGTCTCGCATAGTGGGCCAGATTCAAAATATAATCTCCTTGCTCTTCTATTTTAGAATTGTCTTTGGTGTTGTTACTTGTATTATTTTCCATATGAATTTTAGAATCAGCTTTTCTAGTTCCAACTGAGAATAATAACCCATTAATATTTTTATTGGGACCACATTATATATTTATAGCTTTTCTTGTGGAGAATTTACATATATGTAACATTGAATCTTCTTTCCACATAGGAACATGGTGGGTTTATCCATGTGTTCTTGTATTCTTTTTAGTGTTTAAAAGTTTTCTCTAGCACTACTGAACAGTATACTTTAAAATGGTTAAGAAAGTGAAATAAGTCATACAGAGAACGACAAATACTATATGATCTTGCCTATGTGTGGAATCTTAAAAAAAACAAACAAAACTGAATTCTTAGATACAGAGAACAGAATGGTGGTTGCCAGAGGTGGGGGTCAGGGAGTGAAATTGATGAAATTGGTCAAAAGGTATAAACTCCCAATTATAAGATAAATAACTAAATAAGTCATGAAGATATAGTGTAAAAATTTAATGGTAAATTTTATGTGTATTTTATCACAATTAAAGTTTAAAAAAATGAAGAAAGGTTATTGATAATAAAATATAATTAAGGAAGTAAACAATTCTGCTTTGTCTGGGAAATAAACTACATTATCTATTAAAAAACAGTTTTCTTTATGTAGGTATTATATATTTATAAGTTTATTCTTGGTTATTTTATAATATTGCTGTTATTGTTAATGGGCTTTTAATATAACTTTTAACTAGTTAATTTTATGCATATATGTGTATATATATATGATACCCATACATTAATATTTACTCCACTATCTTACTAAACTCTTATTTGCCTGCAGTAGTTTTCTCAGTTGATTCTCTTGTATTTTCCAGTTACTCAATTATACAATTTGCAAAGAATGATAGTACTCTTTTTCTTCTTTCCAATTTTTATACTTGAGTGTCCCTTATCTTATCTAATGGCTTCAGCTATTATATGTAGTAAAGTGTTAAATAATAATGGAATAATAGTAGACATTCCAGACTTCTTGCTGATTTTAGTGGTTACAATGGCTGTGTTTCCCCATGATATTGAATTTTGGGCTGAGATAAGTACAGTTAATCATGTTAAAGAAGTATTGATTTATTCTTATTGAGTTTTTAAAATTGAGACTTGCCATTGAATTTTGTCAAATGCCTTTTCATCATCTATGGAGATGAGCATATAATTTTCTACATGAATCAATTAATAAGATCAATTATTTTAGTAGATTTCCAAATAGTGAACCATTCTTGATTCCTACAATAAGTCTTATTGGCCTGGATGCATGTTTCTTAAAAGGTACTGCTGGATTCTGGCTTACTAATATTTTGTTTTGGATTTTTCTCACTATGTTTTTATTATGATATAACTCATATACCATGATATTCACCCTTTTAAAGTGTACAATTCAGTGACTTTGTTAAAATCACAAGGTTGTGCAACCTTGGCCACTAATTACAGGATATTTTCATCTCATCAAAAAGAAACTCCTTAAAAAGAAAAAAAATAAAGAAACTCCTTACTTATTAGTAATCACTCATGAATTCCCAACCCTAGCTCTGGAAACTGCTAGTCTACTTTCTATATGCATGCATGTCTATTCTGGGTATTTCATATAAATGGAATCATACAATATATGGTCTTTGTGCACAGCTTCTTTCACTTAGCATAACATTTTCAATGTTCATCCATGTTGTAGCAGGTATTTCATTCCTTTTATTACCGAGTAATATTCTATTGTATAGATATATCACTTTTGTTTGTGTCTTCATCCATTGATGGACATTTCCAGCTTGGGGCTCATAAATAATGCTGCTATGACTATCAGGTATATGTTTTTGTGTGGACATAATATTTCTTTTCTCTTGAGTATATACCTAGGGATGGAATTGATGAATTGTATGATAGCATTTTTAACATTTTGAAGCACTTCCAAACACTTTCCAAAACGGTTGCACCATTTTACAGTTCCATCAACAATGCATGGTTCCAACTTCTCCATATCCTTGACAACACTTGTAATTGTCTGTCTTTTTTATTATAGCCATCTAAGTGGGTGTGAAGTGGTACCTAATTGCAGTTTTGATTTCCATTTCTCTAGTAACTGTTGGGGCTCAGCATCTTTTCATGTGTTTATTGGTTATTTCTGCTTTTTTGAGAAATGTTTATTCAAGTATTTTTAATAAAGTTATTTGTGTATTTATAGTTTTGTTGAGTTCTTTATGCATTCCAGATACTAGACCTTATCAGATAAAGAATTTGCAAATATTTTCTCTCATTCTATGGGTTGTCCTTTCACTTTCATGATAATATCTTTTAAGCACAAATATTTTTAACTTGACATAGTTCAATTTATCATTTTTTTTCCTTTGGTTTCTTGTGCTATAGGTGTCATATCTGAGTATCCATTGCCTAATCCAAGGTCACAAAAATTTACTGCTCTGTTTTCTTCTAAGAGTTTTATAGTTTTACCTCTTACATTTAGATCTTTGATCCGCTTTGAGTAAAGTTTTGCGTATGACATGAGGTAGGGATCCAATTTCATTCTTTTAAATGTAGATATCCATGTGTCCCAGTACCTATTGTTGAAAAAACTATTCTTTCCACCATTTAATTGTTTTGACAACCTTGTTAATAATAGATTGACTATAAATGTACAGGTTTATTTCTGCACTTTCTATTTTGTTCTATTGATCTTTGTGTTTATCTTTATGCCAAAACACAAGGTTTTGACTGCTGTAGCACTGTAATAACTTTTAAAATTGGAAAGTGTGAGTCTCCAACTTATCTTCTTTGTGTTATTATTGTCATAAACATTATAGCTTTATAGATTGCATATCCATCAACTTAGTTCATTTGTATTTTACTAATATAGAAGAAAAAAGAGTTACATACAAAAATATATTTATACAGTTATATTTATACCTGTGTGTTGCCTTAATGGTTGTCTTCATTTCTTAATGAGGATTGGAGATATTGTCTAGTGTCTTGTCCTGTCATTATTCAGACACTCCTTTTAGTATTCCTTATAGGTCAGGTCTGCTAGCCATAAATTCTCTCATTGTTTTTGGTTATCTAAAAATGTCTTAATTTTTACATAACTTTTGAAGGATAATTTTGTCAGATACAGAAATCTTTGTTGCCAGAATGTTCTTTCAGTCTTTAGTGTAATCTTTCTACCCTGTAGTCTCATGCTTTCTGATGAAAAATAAGGTTAATCTTAGAGGACTCTTTACACATGATGAGTCACTCCTTTCTTGCTGCTTTCAATTTTCTCTTTTCTTTGGTTTTCAACAGTTGAATTATGATGTATCTAGGTATGGATCTCTTTTATTTTATTTTACTTGGAGTTTATTGAGTTTATTGGATGTATGTATTAATGTCTTTCCTCATATTTGGGAAGTGTTCAGTAATTATTTCTTCAATATTTTTTCTATCCCTTTGCCTCTGTCCTCTCCTTCTGGGACTCCACTTTTCAAATGTAGATATTGTTGATGGTGTCCAATGGGTATTTAAGTCTCTGTTCACCTTTCTTCATTTTTTTTTTATTCTGTTCCTCAGACTATTTTCAATTGACCTATCTTCACATTACTAATTTTTTTCTGCCTGCTCAAATTTACTGTTGAGTTCTTTTAGTGAATTATTCAACTTAGCTATTGTACTTTTCAACTACAGAATTTTTATTTGTTTTTCTTTATAATTTCTATTTCTTTATTGATATTTTCCTTTTGGTGAAATACCATTCTCATACTTTCTTTAGTTCTTTAGACATGGTTTCCTTTAGCATTTTGAACATATTTTAAATGGCTGATTTAAATTCTTTGCCTAATAAATCTTACATCTGACCTTCTTCAAGAATAGTTGTTATTGATTCTTTTTCCCTGTTTCTTTATATGGCTTATATAATTTTTTGTTGAAACATTTTATATAATATAGTGTTAAGTTACACTTACATTATTATATAATATAAAACATCATTTTATATAACTATGCTGTTATTACTGCTTTTTGTAGTTGTTTGTTTTTTAGTGACCTTTCTGAACTAATTCTGTAAAGGCTACATTCTTTGTCATATGTGAATGCTGAAGTCTCTGTTTAGTGAGCTTAAAGGTCAGGTGACAATTGAACAGAGATTTCCTTAAACACTTGAATCCAATACATTTTCCAGGCTTCGCTGGGAGGCTCTGTGTTCATGTTGGTGCACACCTTGAACACTGAGAGAGGCAGTTGACAACTCTGCCTTAGCCTTCACTTCCTGTTTAAGGAGACTCTAGGTCAACCAGACATGAGAGTTTAAGGCCTTCTCAAGTCTTTTCTGAGCAGATGCAAGGGTCTGGGTATGTGCACAGCCGTTGGTATGTGCACAGTCTGAGACATGTGCATGACCTTCAAAATTCGCAGGAATATGTCAGAGCTTTATAAAGGCCTTATGAAACTCTCTCTCCCCAGCTTTTCCTTTCAGATTGTTTTTTTAATAGCCTGCTGTTTGCCCCAACTGTTATCTACCTCTTCAGGCAGCCACAAAATTAAACACACCAGTACTTTTTGGACAAATGCCCACAGAGAAAGGCTTTTTGCACTGACTGAACATTGAGACAGGTCAAATAAAGACAGCCTTGCAAGTAGGGTATTCCAGGGAATCCCTAAACAGGTGGAATAATAAAAATTACCTGAAAATGGGGAGATTGAAAGAGATCCAACCTCATTCTGCCCCCTCTGGTTGCTGCCAGGCTGCTGGTTTTCACCAAGATTTCAGGCTCTTGGTTTTCAAGGCTACACTGATGCTGGAGAGAATCAGATCAGAACAGGGCAAGTTATATTGCCACAGATTTTGCTGGTATTGCTAAGATTCAAAGGTTTTACTTGAATAAACATTACCCAGATTGCTGAAAGCATTCAGTTAATTTCCAGAACTCTGAAATTTTTCTATTGGACAATTTTTGTCAGTATTCTAGATTTTCTGAGGCCCTATTTGGCTTTTTCTGTGGCTGTCCATCTTGCTTGAGTTTTGCATCAATACATAAAAATTATATTTGTAGCCTTTTTTTTCTGTTCAATTTTTTTCAAGTTTTGATGTCAGTACTGAACTCACTTCATAAATGGAATTTGGAAGTTTTCCCTTTTGGAGCAGTTTTACCAGCTTTGGAATTATCTGTCTTTTAAAAGTTTTGGAAATCTTCTATGAAACCATGTAAATCTATTGCTGCTTGAAAGGTAGCACTTTGATCATCTTCTTCATTTATTCCATATAAATGCATATGTTTAGATTTCCTATATTTTCTGTGATAAATTTGGTAAACTATATTTTTCTAGAATATTATATACTTCATTCATACTTTTGATTTAAATTGTATAGGTTTGAGGAGTGTAGTCTCTCATCCTTTTAATTAATTCTGTAGAAATGTCTTCCTTATCATTTTTTACCTTTTATTAGTGATTTTTTCCTTTGCTATTCTTAATTAGATTAGCTGACAGTATATTTTTAATTTATTTATTAGTTCTAACATGTTTTCTTTATTTAACTCAATTTCTCTTTCTATCTTTATTAAATCATTACTTTAAACTTGCTTTAATTTTATTTTTTTATTATTATTATTTTTTGTGGTACACAGACCTCTCACTGTTGTGGCCTCTCCCATTGCAGAGCACAGGCTTCAGATGTGCAGGCTCAGTGGCCATGGCTCACAGACCCAGTCATTCCGTGGCATGTGGGATCTTCCGAGACTGGGGCACTAACCCGTGTCCCCTGCATCGGCAGGCAGACTCTCAACCACTGCGCCACCAGGGAATCCCTGCTTTAATTTTTTGTTGCTACATTTCTAATTTTAAGCCAGATTATTAATTCATTTATTTTCATTTTGCTTTATTATTGATATACATATTTAAGGCCATGAATTTCCCCATGAACACTGCTTTAGCTGTATTTCATATGTCCTAAAATATAATACTTTAGTTATATTTGTTTTAAAGATATTCTTCAATTTTTAATTTCCTCTATAACCCTCAAAAATTATAAGGATTTGCTTTTTTTAAATAAATTTATTTATTTTATTTTATTTTTGGCTGCATTGGGTCTTCATGGCTGTGTACAGGCTTTCTTTAGTTATGGCGAGAGGGGTCTACTCCTCACTGTGGTGCTCAGGCTTCTCATTGCAGTGGCTTCTCTTGCTGTGGAGCATGGTCTCTAGGTGCATGGACTTCAGTAGTTGTGGCACATGGGCTCAGTAGTTGTCGCTCACAGGGTTAGTTGCTTCGCGGCATGTGGGATCTTCCGAGACCAGGGCTCGAACCCATGTCCCCTGCATTGGCAGGCAGATTCTTAACAACTGCACCACCCGGGAAGCCCTTATTTTTTATTTATAGGCAGAAAATACTCATTTCATGATATTAAAAAAAAGATTTATAAAGTTCTAGACTTATAATCAAAGAGTTTTGTGCCTTTTTTTTGTATTACATCAATATTAGTGAATGCTGTAGGATCTATTGGAAAAGTTTCTCCTCTATTTTTTAGAATACAGCATTAAATATATACAAAAAGTTACCTGTCAATGATATTATCCAATTATTTTATATTCTTATTTTTGCCCATTTGATTTGATATAGACTGAAAGAGAATTATCATTCTACTAGTATATTTTTATCTAATTTTCCTTTCATTTCCTATGATTTCTGCTCTGTAAATGCTATTACTATGTTACTTGATGCTAGATATACAGCTCTATTTTACCTTAAATGTGAATTGTATCCTTTATCATGGTCTTTTGAAAACTGTGTTTTGAAGATCATGTATGTATTAGAATTTCCTCCTTTTCCTTTACTGTAACAGGAGAAAAGAAGAAAGATAGAAACAGACATTACTAAGTTTTTATTCTGGTTTGATAATGATGTGACAGCTTCCCTATGAGAGGTTCAGCTTTCTCTATGAAGTATGAGACATAGGACAATGATGGATAGCTTGAATATTCAGGAAGAATAAGCAAGATGTGAAAAAGTGATTGCAGAGAGAAAGCAAGGTTAAAGAGACATTAGTTTAAAATTTCTGGAATTTGTTGAGTGTTCTTTTAATTTGCACAACACACATATAGGGTAAAAGATACAAATGCACATGGTTATTTGGTGCTTATCTGCTTGGCAAGAAATTGATCATGTAGATTTAAATTTTTCTAGGTTAATACTATTGAAAAAACGGTGAAGTGTAGATTGGTTCAAGATGGTGGAGTAGAAGGACGTGGTCTCATTCCCTCTTAAAAGAACCCAGAATCACAACTAACTGCTGAACAATCATCGAGAGGAAGACACTGGAACTCACCAAAAAGATACCCCATATCCAAAGACAAAGGAGAAGCCAAAATGAGATGGTAGGAGGGTCACAGTCACAATAAAATCAAATTGCATAACTGCTGGGTGGGTGACTAACAAACTGGAGAACATTTATACCACAGACACCCACCCACTGGAGTGAAAGTTCTGAGCCCCACATCAGGCTTCCTAATCTGGGGGTCCGGCAACAGGAAGAGGAATTACAAGAGAATAAGACATTGAAGGGTAGTGGGATTTGATTGCAGAACTTTGACAGGACTGGAGGAAACAGAGACTCCACTCATGCAGGGCACGCACAAAGTAGTGTGCTCATTGGGACCCAGGGGAAGGAGCAGTGACCCCATAGGAGACTGAAACAGACCTACCTGCTAGTGTTGGAGGGTCTCCTGCAGAGGTGGGGTGTGGCTGTGTGTCACTGTGAGGACAAGGACACTGGCAGCAGAAGTTCTGGGAAGTACTCCTTGACATGAGCCCTCCCAGAGCCTGCCATTAGCCCAAACAAAGAGCCCGGGTGGGCTCCAGTGTTGGGCTGCCTGAGGCCAATCAACCAACAGGGATGGAACCCAGCCCCACCCATCAGCAGACAAGTGGATTAACATTTTACTGAGCCCTGCCCACCAAAGCAACAGCCAGCTCTACTGACCACCAGTCCCTCCCATCATGAAACTTGCACAGGCCACTTAAAGAACCTCATCGACCAGAGGGAAGAGAGCAGAAGCAAGAACTATAGACCTAAATAGACATTTCTCCAAAGAAGATATACAGATTGCCAAAAAAAAAAAAAAAAAAAAAATGAAAGAATGATCAAAATTATTAATCATTAGAGAAATGCAAATTAAAACTACAATGAGATATCACCTCACACAGGTCAGAATGGCCATCATCAAAAAAATCTACAAAAAATAAATGCTAGAGAGGGTGTGGAGAAAAAGGAACCCTCTTGCACTGTTGGTAGGAATGTAAATTGATACAGCCACTATGGAGAACAGTAGGGAGGTTCCTTAAAAAAGTAAAAATAGAACTATCATATGACCCAGCAATAGACTCCTGGCATATACCCTGAGAAAACCATAATTCAAAAAGAGTCATGTACTAAAATGTTCATTTCAGCTCAATTTACAATAGCCAGGACATGGAAGCAACCTAAGTGTCCATCAACAGATGAATGGATAAAGAAGATGTGGCACATATATACAATGGAATATTACTCAGCCATAAAGAGGAATGAAACTGAGTTATTTGTAGTCAGGTGGATAGACCCAGAGTCTGTCACACAGAGTGAAGTAAGTCTAAAAGAGAAAAACAAATAATGTATGCTAACACATATTTATGGAATTTAAGGAAAAACAAAAATGATCATGAGGAATCTAGGGGCAAGATAGGAATAAAGACACAGACCTACTAGAGAATGGACTTGAGGATATGGGGAGGGGGAAGGGTAAGTTGTGACAAAATGAGAGAGTGGCATGGACTAATATATACTACCAAATGTAAAATAGATAGGTAGTGGGAAGCAGCCGCATAGAACAGGGTGATCAGCTCAGTGGTTTGTGACCACCTAGAGGGGTGAGATAGGGAGGATGGGAGGGAGGGAGATGCAAGAGGGACAAGATATGGAAACATATGTATATGTAAAACTAATTCACTTTGTTATAAAGCAAAAACTAGCACACCATTATAAAGCAATAATACTCCAAGATGTTAAAAACAAACAAACAAACAAACAAAACTACAATGAGGTATCACCTCACAATGGTCAGAATGGCCATCATCAAAAAATCTACAAACAATAAATACTGGAGAGGGTGTGGAGAAAAGGGAGCCCTTTTGCACTGTTGGTGGGAATGTAAATTTATGCAGCCACTATGGAGAACAGTATGGACATTCCTTAAAAAACTAAAAATGGAACTACCATACGACCCAGAAACCCCACTACTGGGCATATACCCTGAGAAAACCATAATTCAAAAAGAGTCATGTACCAAAATGTTCACTGCAGCTCTATTTACAATAGCCAGGTCATGGAAGCAACCTAAGTGTCCATCGACAGATGAATGGATAAAGAAGGTGTGGCACATATATACAGTGGAATATTACTCAGCCATAAAAAAAGAAATTGAGTTATTTGTAGTGAGGTGGGTTGACCTAGAGAGTGTCACAGAGAGTGAAGTAAGTCAGAAACAGAAAAACAAAAACTGTAGGCTAATCCATACTGTTATATGGAATCTAAAAAAACAAAAATGTTTCAGAATAACCTAGGGGCAGGACAGGAATAAAGATGCAGTTGTAAAGAATGGACTTGAGGACATGGGAATGGGGAAGGGTAAGCTGGGACGAAGTGAGAGCGTGGCATGAACATATATACACTACTAAATGTAAAATAGATAGCTAGTGGGAAGCAGCCGAATAACACAGGGAGATCAGCTGGGTGCTTTGTGACCACTTAGAGGTGTGGGATAGGGAGTGTGGGAAGGAGACACAACAGGGAGGAGATATGAGGATGTATGTGTATGTATAGCTGCTTCACTTTGTGAAACAGCAGAAACTAAAACACCATTGTAAAGCAATTATACTCCAATAAAGGTGTTTAAAAAAAGAAAAAGAAAAAGAAAAAGAACTACAATCTAGCCGCCTATGGAACAAAACCCACATTCACAGAAAGATAGACAAGATGAAAAGGCAGAGGGCTATGTAACAGATGAAGGAACACAATAAAACCCCAGAAAAACAAGTAAATGAAGTAGAGATAGGCAACTTTCCAGAAAAAGAATTTGAAATAATGATAGTGAAGATGATCCAGGACCTTGGAAAAAGAATGGAGACAAAGATTGAGAAGATGCAAGAAATGTTTTACAAAGATATAGAAGAATTAAAGAACAAACAAACAGAGATGAACAACACAATAACTGAAATTAAAAATACACTAGAAGGAATCAATAACTGAGGCAGAAGAATGGATAAGAGGCCGGGAAGACAGAATGGTGGAATTCACTGCTGTGAAACAGAATAAAGAAAAAAGAATGAAAAGAAATGAAGACAGCCTAAGAGACCTCTGAGACAACATTAAGCACCACAACATTTGCATTATAGGGGTGTCAGAAGGAGAAGTGAGAGAGAAAGGACCAGAGAAAATATTTGAAGAGATAATACTTGAAAACTTCCCCAACATGGGAAAGTAAATACCCACCCAAGTACAGGAAATGCAGATAGTCCCATACAGGATAAACCCAAGGAGAAACATGCCGAGACACATAGTAATTAATTTGGCAAAAATTAAATTAAAAACAAAGAAAAATTATTGAAAGCAGTGAGGGAATAACGACAAATAACACACCAGGGAACTCCCATAAGGTTAACAGCTGATTTCTCAGCAGAAACTCTACAAGCCAGAAGGGAGTGGCATGGTGTACTTAAAGTGATGAAAGGGAAAAACCTATAAACAACATTACTCTACCCGGAAGGATCTCATTCAGATTTGATGGAGAAATCAAAAGCTTCACAGACAAGCAAAAGCTAAGAGAATTCAGCATCACCAAACCAGCTCTACAAAAATGCTATAGGAATTTCTATAAGTGGGAAACACAAGAGAAAAATGGACCTTCAAAAACAAAACTGAGGGCTTCCCTGGTGGTGCAGTTGTTGAGAGTCCGCCTGCCGATACAGGGGACGAGAGTTTATGCCCTGGTCCGGGAAGATCCCACATGCCGTGGAGTGAGTAGGCCCATGAGCCATGGCCACTGAGACTGCGTGTCTGGAGCCTGTGCTCCACAATGGGAGAGGCCACAACAGTGATAGCACTGCATACTGAAAAAAAAAAAAAAAAAGAAAGAAAGAAAAAAACCCAAAACAATTAAGAAAATGGTCATAGGAACATACATATTGATAACTACCCTAAATGTGAATGGATTAAATGCTCCAACCAAAAGACACAGCCTTGCTGAATGGATACAAAAACAAGACCCATATATTTGCTGTCTAAAAGAGACCCACTTCAGACCTAGGGACACATTCAGACTGAAAGTGAGGGGATTGAGAAAGATATTCCTTGCAAATGGAAATCAAAAGAAAGCTGGAGTAGCAATACTCATATCAGATAAAATAGACTTTAAAATAAAGAATGTTACAATAGACAAGGAAGGACACTACATAATGATCAAGGGATCAATCAAGAAGATATAACAATTCTAAATATATATGCACCCAAAATAGGAGCACCTCAATACATAAAACAACAACTATAAAAGAGGAAATCGACAGTGACACAATAATAGTGGGGGACTTTAACACCTCAATTACACCAATGGACAGATCATCCAAACAGAAAATTAATAACGAAACACAAGCTTAAAATGACACAATAGGGCTTCCCTGGTGGCACAGTGGTTGAGAGTCCACCTGCCGATACAGGGGACACGGGTTCGTGCCGCGGTCAAGAAGGATCCCACCTGCTGCGGATCAGCTGGGGCCATGAGCCATGGCCACTGAGCCTGCGCGTCTGGAGCCTGTGCTCTGCAATGGGAGAGGCCATAACAGTGAGAGGCCCATGTACCTCAAAAAAAAAAAAAAAAAGACACAATAGACCAGATAGATTTAATTGATATTTATAGGGCATTCCATCCAAAAACAGCAGATTACACTTTATTCTCAAGTGCGTATGGAACATTCTCCAGGATAGATCACATCCTGGGTCACAAATCAAGCTTCAGTAAATTTAAGAAAATTGAAATCATATCAAGCATCTTTTCTGAACACAATGCAATGAGATTAGAAATCAATTACAGGGAAAAAAAAAAACGTTAAAAACACAAACACATGGAGGCCAAACAATACATTACAAAATTACCAAGCAATCACTGAAGAAATCAAAGAGGAAATCAAAAAATACCTAGAGACAAATGACAATGAAATCACGACGATCCAAAACCTATGAGATGCAGCAAAAGCAGTTCTAGGAGGGAGGTTTATAGCTATACAAGCCTACCTCAAGAAACAAGAAAAATCTCACATAAAAAATCTAACCTTACACCTAAAGGAACTAGAGAAAGAAAAACAAACAAAACCCAAAATTAGCAGAAGGAAAGAAATCTTAAAGATCAGAGCACTGGCTTCCCTGGTGGTGCAGTGGGTGAGAGTCTGCCTGCAAATGCAGCGGACACGGGTTTGTGCCCCGGTCCGGGAAGATCCCACATGCCACGGAGAGGCTAGGCCTGTAAGCCATGGCCACTTAGCTTGTGCATCTGGAGCCTGTGCTCCACAATGGGAGAGGCCAAAACAGTGAGAGGCGCACGTACAGCCCCAAAAAAATAAAAAATAAAAAAATAAGAGCAGAAATAAATGAAATAGAAACAAAGTAAGCTATAGCAAAGATCAATAAAACTAAAAGCTGGTTCTTTGAGAAGATAAACAAAATTGATAAACCATTAGCCAGATTCATCAAGAAAAAGAGGGAGAGCACTCAAATCAATAAAAATATAAATGAAAAAGGAGAAGTTAAAACAGATACTGCAGAAATACAAAGCATCCTAAGACTACAACAAGCAAATCTATGCCAATAAAATGCACAACCTGGAAAAAATGGACAAACTCTTAGAAAGGTATAACCTCCCAAGATGGAACCAGGTAGAAATAGAAAATATGAACAGACCAATCACAAGTAATGAAATTGAAACTGTGATTGAATATCTTCCAACAAACAAAAGTCTAAGACCAGATGGGTTCACAGGTGAATTCTATGAAACTTTTAGAGAAGAGATAACACCCATCCTTCTCAAACCCTTCCAAAAAATTGCAGCGGAAGGAACACTCCCAAACTCATTCTATGAAGCCACCATCACCCTGATACCAAAACCAGACAAAGACACTACAAAAAAAGAAAATTCCAGACCAATATCACTGAGGAATATAGATGCAAAAATCCTCAACAAAATACTAGCAAACAGAATCCAACAACACATTAAAAGAATTATACATCATGATTGAGTGGGATTTATCACAGGGATGCAAGGATTCTTGAATATATGCAAATCCATCAATGTGATACACCATATTAACAATCTGAAGAATAAAAACCGTATGATCATCTCAATAGATGCAGAAAAATATTTTGACAAGATTCAACACCAATTTATGGTAAAAACTCTCCAGAAGATGGGCATAGAGGGAACCTACCTCAACATAATAAAGGCCATATATGACAAACCCACAGCAAACATCATTCTCAATGGTGAAAAATTGAAAGCATTTCCTCTAAGATCAGGAACAAGACAAGGATGTCCACTCTCACCACTATTATTCAACAAAGTTTTGCATGTCCTAGCCACAGCAATTAGAGACGAAAAAGAAATAAAAGGAATACAATTTGGAAAAGAAGAAGTAAAATTTTCACTGTTTGCTGATGACATGATACTATACATAGAGAATCCTAAAAATGCCACGAGAAAACTACTAGAGCTAATCAATGAATTTGGTAAAGTTGCAGCATACAAAATTAATGCACAGAAATCTCTTGCATTCCTATACACTAATGATGAAATATCTGCAAGAGAAATTAAGGAAACACTCCCATTTACCATTGCAACAAAAAGAATAAAATACCTAGGAATAAACCTACCTAGGGAGACAAAAGATCTGTATGCAGAAAACTATAAGACACTGTTG